>NC_138770.1:467285205-467440205 GCF_965119305.1 Pelophylax lessonae | reverse complement strand
TCTGGTAACATCTTAGTGTCTGTAGTGGGTGACGCAATGTAAATCATAGTAAGAGCACCCAACCATTCTTACACAGACAGTTCTTTACGGACAGTTTGTAAATTAAAGATACTGCAAGAAAAACTGAATAAACACAAAATGGAACCAAAAACAAAACCACACATACTCCCATCAACGCCCACTGTCTGCAGCTCGACAGCAAGTAAGTTGACCACCATAGCCCACATGCTCATGTTGTATCAGCATTACCTAGCATTTATCAATAAAATAAAAATATAATGCACATTAGGAAGACTAACATACCACGTAGGCTTTGCCTATCAAAGAAAATATTGAAAGGTCCGTAGCAGTCAATGTTGACAACATACCTATTAGCAGGACCATAAAAAAAACATGAAAGCAGAACAAATTATAAGCTCTCCAAGTGTTTGTGTGGCAATGGGAGTAGCTGTATTCTCCACAGCAGTGGGACTGGGTGGGGAGCTAATGTGATATAAATTTGAGTCATAAGACAGAGAATGTGAAACTTGTAAATATCTTGTGCTTTGAAGTTTTAATGGGTGAAGCTGTGTGGAATCCACAAAGAAATAACAAAGCAGAACGTGCATGTGTGATAGATTAGGAAAAACAACAAAAAACTGTTTCTCTAAGCAATGCACCTCAACAAGTCTAGTATACTTTTTTCCTTCCCTGTAGTGTGGTATTATGTGTTCCAAATATTCAAGAAGAGAGTAAGGGCCCTTTCACACGGGCGCTCCGTATGACCGCAAATCATCCTATTTTTTTGCGGATGATTTACGGACATAATGTAAGTCAATGGCATTGCGGATGTCAGCGGAATACCATTCGCTGACATCCGATTTGTGTCCTTTCAGTTCAGTTCCGTTTTTTGGAACGGAACAGAACCCTATTTTTCCTCCGTTCAAAAAACGGAAAGGAAGCAAAATCGGATGTCAGCGGTGTCATCCGCTGACATTCGCAATGCCCATAGACTTACATTATGTCCGCATATCATCCGCAAACGGATGGGATGATATGCCGACATACAGAGCGGATGACACAAATGTCATCCGCTCCGTGATAAAAAAAAAAAAAAAATCCCGCAGTGGAGCCAAACACCGGAGCGGCCGTGTGAAAGAAGCCTAACAGAACTGATCTATATAAACCAAGACTGTCCAGAAACAATTTCAGCAGCTGCAGCTTAAATTCTGTAGCGGGTTTAAAGCAGGCAGAGGATACCACTACCTGCTCTACAATTCAAAGCTCCTCAGAAGCCTGCATTTTGCATCCCATTCAAAAATAAAAAATAGCAGGCTGTGGTGTGGAACCAAGTGATACTCTAAGAAATATATACATCTAAATACAACTAACATTTTAACTGGAAAAGGATTAGCACGTCTGTTCAGCCAGCCTGCTACAATGCAGATATAAATCCTATTTCCTGGGTAAAATGTTACTAAACCCACAACAGTAACAACAGTAAAATATCAGTCTGTATATGCAGTAAAGCAGGGGGTGTCCAAACTTTTTTCAAAGAGGGCCAGATTCGATGAAGTGAACATGCTTGAGGGCCGACCATTTTGCCTGACATTCTTTGGATCATTTAAATTAAATGCAAATATAACAATTTTAAGCAAAGTTTATTGCAAATGGCATACTTTTCATTTCTTCACATGGATGACAAATATAAACAGGTGGTAAATCACTCTGTCTTTCATATCCCAAGGCCAGATGAGAAAAAAAAAAATCTAGGAAGCTGAAATAGAGGTCAGGAACATTGTAAAAGTACATTACATATTATTGGTAATAAAAGGTTGTCTGTCAACTTTTAAGTTAATGAAAAATATGAACAGGAACATAGCACCAAGTATACATGTTGTGTCCAAATATATTTATAACTGATTTAATCCAACTGACATTAACTGAGATTTTACAATGTATTCATTTCAATTCAGAGCATGCGTGCTACCTAATCACATAAGGGTTAACCACATATAAGCGCTACATGAACCCACCGATGATGATTAATGATGGCAGCAATAATATTCATGACTAATGCCAATGTAGTAAAAAGAACATTGAAAAGTGTTATTCAAAACCAGTTCCATGTATGTATAAAACAGCAGTACACCTTCTACAATGACCCCCCCCCCGTTGGATCTGCAATGGTGAAGCCAAAAGAAGGGTTTAAAAACTCACAGCTTGTGCCAGTGTGCGTGAAGGCATAAAACCAGCCAGGGACAATGCAGCAGTGCGGACAGTTGTGCCTTGCTCGGGCTGTGAGGCAATAACGGAGTGCTTCAATCCTGGACAGGGAAGGAAAAGGGGTCACACAATGCCCGGTATAGGAGGCAAGGAGGATCACCATCTGTGGCTGCTCCAATCACCCACGAAGTGGCAAGCGGGAAGGGTACGCGGATGTGACGTTAGACTCTGGGGACCAAAACGAGGCTTGAACCACTATAGAGCCATTGGTGGTGAGCGGCATGTGCGGTGACCCAATGCAGGGGAGCACGAGGAGTAACTGCTTCTCGTATGGTTGTCCTGACAACTTCTTAAATGTTCTATTTACTACATTGGCATCATTCATGACTATTATTGCTGTCATCAGTAGTCATCATCAGTGGGTTCATATAGTGGTTAACCCTTGTGTGACTGACACTTTTGAACATCCCTCCTGGTGTTTTTTGTTCCCACACAGCTGCTACTTGACCCCCAGGTGTTATGCCAATTATGGAGAGGTGCGCTGGTCCTGTCATACTAGCGCCAGATTTGTGTTTTTTTGGTGCTCCCTAATCAGGCTAAGTCCGGGGCCGTATTAACCACCTCCCATCCGCCCAATGTACATATATGGCCGAGTGGAAGCTTCCTCCTTCTGAGAGGACGTTCAGGAACATCTTGCAGAAGGAGGGAGATCGCGCAGCCACGTGCACGTGCAGCTGCGTGATCTCGGTGTGCCTGTGTCCCCTGGACACAAGAGCAACACCGCTCGATCACATGACGGCCGTGTCCAAGCAAAGCCGTCATGTGATGTAAATAGAGCCGTTGTCACGGTGATCGGCTCTGCTTCTCCTCACACAGTGAGAAGGAGAGCGGATTGGTGCTGGCAGGCGGCGATCAGTAAGTATAGAGCCGTTTTACGGCTCTTTACTCACTGATCACCCTGTGCTAGTGCCCCCAAAAGTGTCAACAAAAGTTTCCCCAAACACAGTGCCCCCACAATAAAACACCTGTCACACATCTGTCCCAATAAAATCTGTCCGTGATCATCTGGCGCACATCTGCCCCATCTGTCCGTGATCATCTGGCGCACATCTGCCCCATCTGTCCGTGATCATCTGGCGCACATCTGCCCCATCTGTCCGTGATCATCTGGCGCACATCTGCCCCATCTGTCCGTGATCATCTGGCGCACATCTGCCCCATCTGTCCGTGATCATCTGGCGCACATCTGCCCCATCTGGTGCAAATCTGGCACAGATTATCTGCCACATCAACTGCCACATCTGTCTGATCATCTGTCGCACATCATCTGCCACATCTGTGATCTGGCGCACATCTGCCACATATGTCCGTGATAATCTGGCGCACATCTGGCATACATCTGCCCCATCTGGCGCACATCATCGGCCATATCTGTCAGTGACCATCTATCACATCTGTAGTAATCTGGCGCACATCATATGCCCCATCTGTCAAAGTGAACATCTGCCACATCCAAATGATCAACATCTGTCACACATCTGTCCCAGGAATCAGCGCACATCTGTCCACATGGCTAAAAAATGATCCAAGGCCTTCAAAAATGTGATAGGTACTCAGGAAAGGAAATGTGTAATTTATGCTCCTAGAACGCCTGACGGTGCAACTTGGATGTTGGGCCTCTGTATGTGGCCAGGCTGTGGAAAAGTCTCACATGTGGTATTGCCATACTCAAGAGGAGTAGCAGAATATATTTTGGGGTGTAATTGCAAGTTTATCTATGCCATGTGTAAGAAATAACTTAACATGACAATTTTGTGGGGGGGGATCTTCATTACAACTTATTAGTATTTACACAGGAAAAAGGAGGGGTACACTAACCATGACTGTATGGTTAGTAGTAATACACAGGACTTGCCACTATGGCTAACAGAGGGTGAAATCAGGGAAAGGCTGGATAAACTTACACAAACAAATCACCAGGCCCGGATGGCGTACATCCGAGAGTACTCAAGGAACTCAGCAAGGTTATATCCAGACCACTGTTCCTGATCTTTACTGACAGTATTAGGACAGGAGATGTACCAGGGGAGTGGAGGAAAGCAAACGTGATTCCAATATTCAAAAAGGGTCAGAGGCATATACCAGGAAATTATAGGCCTGTCAGTCTGACATCAGTAGTATGTAAACTTCTGGAGGGGATGATAAGGGACTATATCGTAGAGTTTGCTAAAGACAATAGCATCATCAGCAGTAACCAGCACGGGTTTACAAATGGGCGTTCTTGTCAAACCAATCTCTTAACATTCTACGAGGTGGTGAGCTGTGAGCTAGATAGGGGCAGACCAGTGGATGTGGTGTACCTAGATTTCGCTAAGGCGTTTGATACAGTTCCCCATAAGCGCTTAATTTATAAAATAAGGTCTGCAGGTATCGACAGCTGGGTTTGCTCTTGGATACGGAACTGGCTAAAAGGGCGGGTCCAAAGGGTGGTAATAAACAGCGCATACTCAGACTGGTCTGAGGTAATAAGCAGGGTCCCCCAAGGCTCAGTCCTGGGACCAACGTTGTTCAATTTATTCATAAACAGCATTGAGGTCGGGATCAGTAGCTCGATATCAGTTTTTGCAGATGACACAAAATTGGGCAGGGCAATAACTGCACAGCATGAAGCAGATATCCTACAGAATGACCTGGACAAAATAACGGAGTGGGCAACGACATGGCAAATGAGGTTTAATGTGGAGAAGTGTAAGGTTTTGCAATTGGGGACTAGAAACATAAAAGCACAATACACATTAGGAGGGGAACCCTTGGGGGAATCAAAAATGGAGAAAGATCTGGGAGTCTTGGTTGATGATAGACTAGGCAACAGCATGCAATGTCAAGCGGCAGCTGCCAAGGCTAGCAGAATATTAGCATGCATAAAGAAAGGGATGTATTCCAGAGATAAGTCTATAATCCTTCCACGCATCTGGAGTATTCTGTCCAGTTCTGGTCGCCGGTCCTCAGGAGGGTTGTGTTGGAGCTGGAGAGAGTCCAGAGAAGGGCAACTAAACTGATTAGGGGATTGGAGGACCTTGATTATGAAGAGCGTCTGCAAACGCTTGATTTATTCTCCCTGGAGAAGAGACACTTGGGGGGACATGATAGCAATTTTTAAATATCTCAATGGGGATCTTAGCTTAGAAAAAAAGCTGTTCAGTCGAAGGGATTGCATGAGGACTCGGGGGCATACAATGCGATTAGAGGAGAAGCGTTTTAATCTCAGGCAGCGTGGGGGTTTTTTTACTGTTAGGGCTACAAAATTGTAGAATTCTCTACCACAAGAGGTGGTTTCTGCGGGTAGTATGGTGGCTTTCAAAAGACTATTAGACGTACATCTCAAGGATCAGAACATTCAAGGATATGTGAGATGATTACAGCCACACACACCTACACAGGTTGAACTGGATGGACTATTGTCTTTATTCAACCTCACCTACTATGTAACTATGTAACTTCATTCAACTATTGTGGGCAAAAAAATATTGCAACTTCAAAAAACTCCCTATGACTCTTACTAAATACCTTGGACTGTCATCTTTACAAAAAGGGGTCATTTGGGGGGGTATTACTATCCTGACATTTTAGAGCCTCAAGAAATGAGATGGGTAGTCAGTACATCAGAATTTATCAATTTTCGATGATACATAGCCTAGCTTGGAGACTCAGACTTTCACGCAAGCCTATTATAATACACTTATCAGGATTACATCCTGGCCTAAAATTATAATGAATTTTGATTTTATTGGATTTCTTTTAAAACAAAATGTGAAATTTTTTTTTTTTTTTTTTTATGTTGGTGCAAATAAAAAAAGTATCACGGACAGTACTCAATTGTCTGTTTTTTTTTTACAAAATTTCCGTTATTTTTTTGCTTAGATCGCAAAAAATAAAAAGCTCAGTAGTGAATAAATACCACCAAAAGAAAGCTCTATTCGTGTAAACAAAATGATAAAAATTTCATTTGGGTACAGTGTAGCATGACTGAGTAATTGTAATTCAAAGTGTTAGAGCACCGATAGCTGAAATTTGGTCTGGGAAGGAAGGGGGTGAAAGTGTCCAGTATTGAGGTGGTTAAGCAAGGGATATAAAGCTGGCGGGGGCGGGCGTTAACAATAGTGTATTCACAAGTAACAGAAAAAAACAGAATTGGACGCAGCCGGCCCAGGATGGACCATCATTTTGAGTAGAAGTCATTCAAAACAGTAGCATATATAAGAGGATGTATAAAATTAATGGTAAAAGAACTATTATGGCATACGTGCAGTCCCGCAGTGTTGAAAGATCCAGTGATCCCAGGGGTTCTGAGCAGCGTTCAGGGATTTACAGGGGAGACAATAGATTTTTCTGTGGGGCCGTGATAAAGCAGCCCGCGGGCCAGACTTTGGACATGCCTGCAGTAAAGCATGCTTGTTATACTCACTGTGGAACCTAAGGGGTCAATCCTTTGCATTGTGTTAAAAGAGTTTGTGCCACCCTAGCAAGATCTGGATTCTGCTTTCTGGGTTGAGCCTGCTTCTGATTTAGCAGGCGCTGGTCTTGGGGAAAGAACCCCGATCTACCACCCGTGGGTCGGAATAAAGTGCTATCCAACTTGTTACCAATGAGGGAGGAGCCCTCAAAAGGAAATTCAGAACCACACCTGCTTTGATGCAGGGTCAGTTAACCAGGGCCAAATCCAGAGGGCGAGCTTGGCGGTGACAGAGAAAAGCATAACCTGGGCCACAAGACAGATGATGTTGATGGAAGCCTCTCCCAAGAAAGCCAATGCCATTTTCAGCTCTTGAATAGGAGAATTTCTGGCCACCTCTTCCAAGACACTCTTAAGGGTCTCCTCCACACTGTCTGCCCATAGCCCTAGCGGTGATGTCCAAAGCAATGGAGATAAGACCGGTTTGAAAGCCATGCCTGCCGTTCGATAGATTCATTAAAGATCACTATCAATCCTTCTTTCCAAAGCATTCTTAAAAGACAATGTATCCCAACGGAAGGGTCACATGGTTGAAGAGTCTCATCAAAGTCGCATACACCAGAGGCTCCAGGTGTTTCACCTCTTCTTCCTTAAAAGGCACAGAGCTTTGAGATTTTTGAGAGCATGGAATTCTCTCTCTCCACTTTACTCCATCCATCCGAAATAACCTCTCCAAATTCTCCCAGAAATGGGAAATTCGGGTGCTCTTTGTTCAGTTGTTTAAAGAACTTTCTCTGTTTGGGATTGATTCTTCAGGGCCAGACAGCAGGAATCCCACCGGACTTAGGGCAAAACACGGCCACCTGCAGCAGCTGGGCTATTTAGCCATACACTGCTCGCCTGCCAAGGGCCAGGCATTGGCTCCTCTTCGGTTTGCCCACTGCATACCCTGCTAATAATAGCACGGGCTTATCGGAGTATAGCGACCCGTCTTCCCATAGTCATCACTTGCCATCCCTTAATCTTGGACTCTAAGGGTAGGAACAGGGCACCATACAGGTGCTCCGGAGGACAAAAAAGGAAAATGGATGCTGAATGGGAGCAAAGATTTATGGGACTGGGGGTCCTATAGGATAGTAGTGGAGGCAGGGCTAAAACCAAGCATATGCTGCCATAGAGTGTCAGGAAAGCCACTTTCTCCTTCATAGCCAAAAAAAAAAAAAACCCATACGACCAGACACTAAAGATGCTAAAAGAACATGCAGACAAGTAAATATCTCACAGAACAGTGAGAGGTTCATTACTTATGGAAATATCAAAAGCTGAGGTATGCTAGGATTGGGAGGTATAACACAATCGGGTGATCTAAGAATTATTTCCCGAGTCCTGTGTTGCAGAATAAAACACAAGCATATGCCCAATGTGAATGTGTATATTTACACAAATATCATTCAATAGAAATAGTGCTTTTCAGCGGAACCATACATATGGGGTCAGCCAGCAGCCAAGCCTGTAGCTACTATGGCAATTTACCTGCCACCTTATATAGGTTATCCACTGCCCAACTGTATAACACCTTTGTCGAGATTTTTTTTTTTTTTCGTTAAATAACAAACATGTTATACTTGGCCGCATCCGCCTCTTCTCAGTTCCCCCGCCGGCGCTCCTGGCTCCTCTCTCCTGCTGAATGCCAACATAGCAAGCATCCTTGCTCCCAAGCTGCTGCTCTGCATGTCCATTCACATTCAGGGCCATGGCTCGGCCCTGCCCCCTCTCTCTCTCCTCATTGGCTGTAATTGACAGCAGCAGAAGCCAATGGCTTCCACTGCTGTCTCAGCCAATGAGGAGGGAGAGTCCCCGGAGAGTCAAGGCTCTCAAGCACATCCCTAGATTGTGATCACGTAAGTATTAGGGAGGCTACTGCACACAGAAGGTATTTTACCTTAAAATGTACTAAACTAACAGTAAGATCAGTGTGTATATGCAGTAAATTATTCTTATTAATACTCACTGTGGCACCTGAGGGGTTAAGCCCCTGCAATGTGTAAAAGGCTGTTTAAACCAGTCTCCTCTCCCCCCCCCCTCTCCCCCCCTCTCTCTCCCCCCCTCCTCCCAAAACCATTCCTGGATAGCGCCGAGGCTAGGGGACAAGCTGCACATGCTCAGCTTGGGGTGTATGGCTAGAGAGCAGTTTTTTTTCTTGGGATTGTGTATATGATCAGCACAGGCCAGTCTGGGGTCCTTCATCCTCATAGGACAATTATGGGAGAATGAAAACTCCTACAAACTTTACCCAGACATAAGTCACAAGACTGCTCTAACTGCTGATGAGAAAAGGTATTGAGCAGTTTATATTTACTAAAACCATTGCATTTCCATGTTCTGTGTACTGTGGGAGACCAGATCTAGTGAATGCAGGGTCCTGAGTTTAGTAACACTTTAAAATCAATATTTATCTGTATGATTTGTTTGAAAATATACTTACCTTTTACCTTCTCCCAGAGAACCAAGGTGAGGGTGATGTAACAAATCCTTTCTGCAAAGTCCTGGGAACTACAAGGATCTCAAATCTGCCAAGATGTTGCCCTACGGGAAGTCCCTGGATCCTACTGGAATATAGTAAGTGCACCCTCTCCAGCATAGAAGATGTAAGGCAAGTATATTTTCTAATTTTTCCCTGAGAACTTTTGACACGGGGAAAGGTGAGAGCAGGTGTAATAAGCGGACCTTGCTTTTTTTAGTGAAAGGTCCCCGCCTACAATACATGTACAGGCTCAGATTCTTGCTTTATTTTATGATTGTGCTTTCTTGATTCTCTTATCTTGCTGCAGGTAAAGAGAGCCTTGACTGATTAAAACATTTAGGCCCTTTCACACAGGCATTTAGTCTTAGATCTGTCAGTTTTTCTAGACAGATCCAGACTGAACCACAATGTGTGGCTGCAGGTGAGCAGATGTAATTGGATGATCATCCGTTTACATTAGCCTACATCTATGTTCAATCAGATCTGTTTTTTTATACGGAACAAGGTTGTGTCTTTTTAGATTTAGACAGATCTAAACGAGTATAAAAGGATGTAAACGGGTGACATTTCTTAGGCCCCGTTAACACTGGGGCGACGCTACTTGCCAGGGCGACCTCATAGGTCGCGGCGCGCTGCTCGCACCGCGACCTCGGAGCGGCCGGCACGGACTTCATAACATTGAAGTCTATGCAGGTCGCTCCGGGTCGCCCCAAAGAAGATCCGGACCCTTTTTCTAAGTCGGAGCGACTTGTGTCGCTCCTATTAGAACGGGTCCGCAGCTTCTCTATGGAAGGCGACCTAGGGCAACCTGTCAGGCGACCAGGTCGCCTGACAGGTCGCCCCAGTGTGAACGGGGGCTAAACATCAGTTCAGATTAGGTCTATTTTTTTGTTTATACTTTTGTCAATTCTGATTGGTCTGATGTAATCTGAACCAGTTTTTTTTCTGTGAAAATAAAATGAGACTGAATGGATGACGTCGTGTGAAAGAGGCCTTAAAGCGGAGTTCCGGCCTCGGAAATGTTTTTTTCAATTAAAATAGCCCCGGGACAGTCAGGGCTAGTACATCCCATAATGGATAGCCTCTGAACTGTCCCAGGTCACACTTACCTTTTAGAAGAAATACTTACCTTGAAAATTTCTTCTCCAGCGCTGCCATCTCAGGTGTGGGCAGCTAAAGCCAGCGCGTCCTCTTCTGTGTCCTCTTCCGTGTCCTCTTCAGTCCCAGAATGCCCTGCACCGGCCCCGCTCTTCACTTCCGGTGAAGGCGCGTCATCCCTGCACAGCTCCTGGGCATGCCGAGAAGCTGTTTAGCAGGGAATAACGCGCCTGCACCGGAACTGACGAGCGGGCCGGTGCAGGCGCATTGATTCCTGGGAGCGATGACGTTAAGCTCCCAGGAGTCATCACAAGCAGGAAGTGACGGCGCGGGCCGCGGCTGAAGAGAGAGGAAGTAGAAGGAAGGCAAGTATACTTTCTTCAAAAACAAGGTAAGAAAAAAAATAAATAGAAAAAAACGGGGAGTATCCATTTGTTTTTTTAGGGGATTTACAGCAAGCGGATGGGCCAAAGTTGTTTTTGAGCCCGGAACTCCGCTTTAATCTGCTATAACCTCTATTTGTAAGGAACATCCATAATGCTAATATGATTTTTGCTTAGGATTTAGGTCTCAGGAAGGAGCTCTGAAGATAGTTATATCTAATAATGAGAAAGATATTTTGTTTTATTAAAAATGGTAATCTAATATGGTAATGTAAACATCAACCCTATTATTTAATTTAAAGGTTAAGTTTAATGATAGGGATACTTTAAGCAGTGTAATGCCAGAAACTATTGCAAACATTATCTTGCCTAGTAAGACATTCTTGTGAAAGGTGAGGCTTTTAGACCACCCGAAATCATGAGATTTCTGGACTTGGTCAGCACCCAACAGATGCAGACGTTTAAACTTGGTTATTCTTCTCACAAACGACACTCCTTGTAGTTTTCGTGTTCTGTGTAAAAGTTGTTATAAATAGTTACATAGCTTGTCCGTTTGAAAAAAAGACACAAGTGCATCTAGCTCAACCAATAAAAAACAAGAACACAAAAAACACAACCATACAATCCCATACCCAAAGTTGATCCAGAGGAAGGGGAAAATACCCAGCAAAGCAGGGTCCAACTTGCTACAGCAGGGGATAACATTCCTTCCTGATCCCCCCAAGAGACAATCAGATATTCCCTAAACATTACTTTTAAAATGCTCTTCCTTGTATTAAACCCCTTTTTTGCTGCACTTGCATCAAATGATACCGATCCCACTCATCCCTTCTCCCATCCAAGTTACCTAATATAGTACCCCCGCTCCATCGCAGTTCAGTTTTTGCGGTCCCGGTACATAGCCATTGCTATGTCTCTCAGTATCTTTTATGTGTTTAAATGAGTTTCTATTGTTTTAAAAGTGTGTTTAAAGACCTTAAAATGCTTTTACGCGTACAGTGACAGTAAAGAAAACATGCCATACAATGCATTTTAATAGGGTTTTTCTATTTAGCGGATTTCCACTTTTTTCACGACTGGGTCCGGAACGTAACCCCCGCAATGGAGGGGGGTTTACTGTAAATATAAAAAAAAAAACAGATACTGGACTGGTCATTGTCTCAGTGCTCACCCTTTGAGAACATGGTTAAATGTGCTGTTGTTGCTAGCAGTAACCCAGAGGGACCCATATCCAGCAAAACGGCTGGGAATTGTGCTACATACAATTTATATTGACAGCGACCTAGTCCGTAGGCTTTAATATGGAGTTGGCCCACCCTTTGCAGCTATAACAGCTTTAACTGTTCTGGGAAGGCTGTCCACAAGGTTTAGGAATGTGTTAATAGAAACGTTTGACCCATCTTCTAGAAGAACATTTGTGAGGTTAGGCACTGATGTGTCAGACAATTGGTGAGGGGAAATATGGACTTTATAGGCACTGGTAGCTTCTTTTTAAAAAACATACTTTATTGATTGACATTTAAAACCAAGGAGATCCCCAAATTGAGGAAATAACAAGAACAATAAACATAAAATTATTGCCTTAACAATTGTATAAAACATAGGCAATAATAGACATGGTGATAATACAAGATGTTACATATCACATAATAGATAGCAGAAAAGGTATACGTCACATCCTGTAGGTCTCATAGACGATAACAAAAGCGTAGCTAATGTCGTCCCCGAGTTCCACTCGTGCCACACTAGAATAGTAGACGATTCATGTAGCCAGATTGCCCTACATGTTTCGCTTGAGTGATCAAGCTTCCTCTGGAGCTACTGGTACATATTCTATATGGAGCCGCGTATAGATTCAAGGCAGGCCAGAGCCAACATGTAAAAAGGGGTAAATGATACAAATAACGTGGGAACTTGTTGGAATATGTTGCCAAAAGATACCAAGAGTACCAGGAGCAGATGAATATGTCTTTAGGGACTCAAAGAAGTATAGCTGAATTGCCAAGAGCGCCACACTAGCCAAATGTATGAAAGATTAGACATGCCATCTGCGTGACCCTTCTTTTGGCATTTCTAATCTTTCATACATTTGGCTAGTGTGCCGTTGATCACTCAAGCGAAACATGTAGGGCAATCTGGCTACATGAATCGTCTACTATTCTAGTGTCGCACGAGTGGAACTCAGGGACGACATTAGCTACGCTTTTGTTATCGTCTATGAGACCTACAGGATGTGACGTATACATTTTCTGCTATTATTATGTGATATGTAACATCTTGTATTATCACTATGTCTAAGCTACCAGTGACTATAAAGTCCATATTTCCCTCACCAATTGTCCGATACCCTAATCAGGGTGTGGCACTTTTTCAATCATTGCTGCGCCCAATCCTACTGCTAATTGGCTGCGCACTCTCAATTCATCCAGGCACTGATGTGGCCAAGAAGGCCTGGCTCGCAGTCTCCGTTCTAATACATCCCAAGGGTGTTCTATTAGGTTCAGGTCAGGACTGTGCAGGCCAGTCAAGTTCCTCCACCCCAAACTTGCTCATCCATGTCTTTATGGACCTTGCTTTGTGCACTGGTCCAAATCATTTGGTGGAAGGGGGATTATGGTGTGTTGTTTTTCAGGGGTTGGGCTTGGCCCCTTAGTTCCAGAGAAGTGAACTTCTTAAGGCGTCCGCATATCAAGACATTTTGGACAATTTCATGCTCCCAAACTTTGTGGGAACAGTTTAGGGATGGCCCCTTCCTGTTCTAACATGACTGTGCACCAGTGCACAAACAAGGTCCATAAAGACATGGGTGAGCAAGCTTGAGGCAGAGGAACATGACTGGCTTGTGCAGAGACCTGACCTCAACCCAACTGAACACCTTTGAGCAGAAAGAGCCAGGTCTTCTCGTACACATTAGCCTGACCTCACAAATGCACTTCTGGAAGAATGGTCAAACATTCCAATAGACACCCTCCTAAACCTTCTGGACAGCCTTCCCAGAACAGTTGAAGCTGTTATAGCTGCAAAGGGTGGGCCAACTCAATATTGAACCCTACGGACTAAAGTGGGGTACACACTAGTAGAAAATCTGCCAAAAATTCCCATCCGAGTTAAAATCGTACGATTTTTGGGCTAGTGTGTACACAACTTTCAGCAGCCGATGCCGACATTTTCAACGAAAAAAAACGGAGGGACAAACACCAAAATTTTTATCGTCTGTCCCAAGACAACCAATTTTCGTTTAATGTGTATGCAGTACGTCCGTGAAAAATTGGATACGAAAGACCGCACATGATCTGAAGTTGCTGATGAACCAGAATTCTAGGAACAAATTTCCCCAAAAAAAAAAAATCAGACGAGAATTTTAGTGAACATTTATGCACTGTCAACTAAAACGGTTATGAACGCTGAGCAAGAGAGAAAAATCAGAGGATATTTCGTCCGATTTCCTTCAAGCGGGCCTTAAGACTGGGGTAGCATTAAAGATAAAGTGTGTGTAAAGGCAATACTTTTGGTAATATATAGTGTATGTGTTAACACTGAAAAAGAAAATGATATCGAATCAAGCTGTATATAATTAGTCTCTAACAAAGTCATGTAAAGAATATTTTTATCTTAACTATTCAAAATCATTTTTTTTTTTTTAAATCAAATTATATTGAAGTTCACAGTTAAAATTAAATAAGGCCAGGTTCTGCATGCAAGAACTGTCAAAATTGACTTGGAAATAATCTACTTGGGCTCCTTCAAACCATACCTGCATGAAAACTGATAGAAAAACCAAGCAGATTTCACTTGCAGAGACATCAGTTTTCATGCATGTTGACATCAGTTTTCATGCGTGCAAGTTATGTGCCCTATTCACATCAATGTTGAGGCTGTGTCAGTTTCCTTTTCCTGTGCAGAAAAATCCCCATGTTGTGTTGTGAACAGGGCACATAGAGAACAATTGTTTTTTGTGCCCTTGCAGAACGCGTGCAGAAAAACTGTTGTCTCTACACCATAGTGTGAACGAGATGTAAAATTATTTTCAACGTATTAGTGCTGACATTTAAAATATGTGTCAATATTATCAAGTAAAATCAATCAATTACATATCTCACTATACATATTTGCATTACCGTATACTGTAACTGCCTTAAAATGTTTAGTCACCACAGTCTGAAAAATGGGATTCTGGGTTCAAGGCTCCCTCAAGAATTAGTTCTGACCAACTCAGTACATTATTTGTTTAAAAAAAAAAATAATATATATATATATAATTTTTTTTAACAAATAATCCTGGAAGCATTCCTAAACACACAAAATATAACTAACATTTTTAGGTACCACCACCAGGAAGGAGATTGTTGATCCAGGGAATATCCAATTTCCTTATGCCCTGCTGGAGCAGTTTTTTCATTCCCCCCAGATCAACTGTGGGTCAAGTATTCTGTGTATGGATATTTTCTATATGTTGTTTTATTTTTGTGTGTTTTTTATTATTGGTTAAAATAGACCCTTGTCTTATCAATCTTATTATGTAACTATGGAATTCCAAGTCAGAATACCATCTACAAGGAGTTTGTGTGTGGTATAATCATTTATGCTTGCGATGAGGACATTTTCATCCTTTAAAAACACAATATTAAAAAGCAGAGATTATATTTTTGTACTTTAAAAAGCAAAAAAGGGTACTAAGTCAGCAGTCATGTTAAAGAACTACAAATGCAGTCATTTTTGGAATCAGACTCAATGTACTCTGTTTACCTTAACAGAGCAACCAGTCTTTTCTGTTGAGCTATGGTTAGGATTGGTAATACTGTGTACAACACTGTACACAGTATCACTGATCCAAACTAAACCTTGCCAACCCCATGGAGAGACGGCTGGCAAACAATTCTTATCTGGCACAAATTCTGGTAAAAACATTACAATACCATTAACACAAATTAGGTTTTGTCTATAGACCTCAAGTCACATTAATGTCAGACCAAAGTAGTGCAGGGACTACTTTTAAATTGCACAGATATGAACAGTACTCATTTGAAATCATGGGGTACAACTTGTCATGCGACTTTGCAGTCCCAAGTTACAGGACAAGTCTCACAAGTGTGAAAGGGGCCTTACTGTTTAACTGTACCCATTATAATAAAACACAGAAGCTGGCATTGCTAAAATCTACCTCTATACAAAGCTAGTTTTCTGGCAGTTATAGGCTTAATAACCTAATCTGCATATTAAGGCTTTTTGCTGATCTGCCTACTTGACCCAGGTCGGTGACTCAAAGTGCTGAACCTGTTGGATCATCATAGTAGCCAGACAGCTTCTATTTTCAGCAATGGCAGTCTTTATTTTATCTAATGACAAGTTTATTTAAAGATGAGTCAGGTGATTTAACTTCATTTAACAAGCTCAACAGAAATATTGAGCTCTTCATATAGTGTGTGGGATTTTGTTTTCCAAGAAACATGCTAATCTACACAAAATGAATGCTGCTGATTCACTCCTGAAAACACACACAAAACCAAGCTGTGCCAAGCAGTACGTAACCAAAATACAGCGATTTATCAGCAGATCCTAAAACATAGGCAACTAAAGGGATTAGCAAAGCTCAACCTTTTCTATAAAACTAAGTTTTACATCAACCCCACCTACCAAAGCATCTCTATTTCTCTATTGGTTCTTTTTACATAACAGGCTGCTCAAAGAGCCAAAAGGGAGGCGCAAAGCCTCAACTTGTAAGGCCCCATTCAGACTAATGCTTTGCGGTAACAAACTTTAAAATACCAATACCACAATGTACATTAAAATATGGCTCTTTGTACAGCTTTATTCACTGTGGATGGAATTCCAAAGCACTATACAGTAGCAGCCAACCCACAACAAGGCACATACCCTTCAAAGTGGTGAGATGCAGAGTCCTGAGCGAATTATGGTTTGCAGCCTATTAATGAATGGGCTACCTCAACGCAATGCACATCAAAGTGGTTGTAAAGGTTGAATGTTTTTGACCTTCATGTATTCTATTCTTTGTGTGCAGCAGCCCCCCCAAAACTTAATTGAGCCTCATCTCGATCCAGCAATGTGCATGAGAGCAGCGGCTCTGCCAGGTCTCTTCCTCACTGGCTGAGACTGTAGCGGGAACCTGTGTCAATCACAGCCAATGAGCCAATGAGGGGAGTGGGGCTGGGGCCAAGTTGCTGCTTACTGAAGAGGCACTCAGCAGTTGAGAGGGACCAGGAGCATCGGCAGGGAACCAAGAAAATGAGGATCAGGGCTTCTCTGTGCAAAACCATTACAAAGAGCAAGGCAAGTATGACATGCTTGTTAACCACTTAAGCCACGGAAGATTTTACCCCCATTCCGACCAGGGGTTTTTTTGCGATTCGGCACTGCGTGACTTTAACAGACAATTGCACGGTCGTGCGACGCTGTACCTAAACGAATTTGACGTCTTTTTTCCCACAAACAGAGCTTTCTTTTGGTGGTATTTGATCACCTGTGCGATTTTTACTTTTTGCGCTATAAACAAAAAAAGAGCGGAAATTTTGCAAAAATAATATTTTTCACATTTTTTTATATGAAATTCCCCCCCAAAAAAATGTAAAAATCAAAATTTTTTAACATTTTTGGCTAATTTGTTTTCTACTACCTATGTTTGGTAAAAAAAAAAAAAGAAAAATCTCAAAAAGCGTATTTTGATTGGTTTGCGCAAAAATTATTGCATTTACTAACTAAGGGAAAGATTTGTTATTTTTGGTGTTTTTTTTTTTAACGCGTAATGGCGGCGATCTGCAATTTTTTTTTGCGGTACTGCGACATTGCGGTGGACAGATCGGACCCTTAACTGACATTTTTGACACTTTTGGGGTTACCAGTGACATTACTGCAGTAATCAGTGCTATACATATGCACTGTTACTGCAAAATGACACTGGCAGGGAAGGGGTTAACTTTATTGGGGAAGGAGGGGTTAAGTGTGTCCCTAGGGGCGTGCTTCTTACTGTGATTGGATTACTACTGGTGTAGGAACAGTGATCAACGGTCCTACATAGTAGAACCGTATGATCACCATTCCTACACAGGGGAGAATGACAGGCGGCTTGTTTACATCAGCCGCCTGCCTTTCTCCCTTCACGGTGGACGATCACTAGTGACCGGCGGACATCGGGTCCGCCGGTCACACGCACGGACTTCACCGGGAACGAGCCGGGGCGGGCCGGCGCGCACTCGCCCGCTATTGGCTCACAAGATAGTGACAGGCTAGTGACGTACCGGTACGTCACTTTGCCTGGCCGGGGCTGACCGCTGCAGTATATGTACTTACGGCGGTCGGCAACCGGTTAATAAAAAAATAAAAAAGAAAAGAAAAGTGGCCTTTAATATCACTTTAACCGGTTGCCGACCGCCGCACGACTATATACTGCGGCGGTCAGCCCCGGCCAGGCAGAGTGACGTATCGGTACGTCACTCGCCTGTCACTGACTTGCGAGCCTATCGCGGGCGGGCGCGCGCCCGCCGAGGCGCGCGCCCGCCGCGGCTCGTTCACAGGCAAGTCAGTGCGTGTGACCGGCGGACTCGATGTCCGCCAGTCACACTGCGATCGCTCCTGTGAAGGGAGAAAGACAGAGCAGCTTGTGTAAACAAGCTGCCTGTCAGTTCTCCCTGTGTAAAAGTGAAGATCTGACCGTTCTACTATGTAGAACGGTTGATCTTTGCTTTTACACCAATAGGAATGTCCCTGCACAGTAGAAAGCACGCCCCTAGGACACACTTAACCCCTCCCTGTCCAATAAAGTTAACCCCTTCCCTGCCAGTGTCATTTTTGCAGTAACAGTGCATATGTATAGCACTGATTACTGCAGTAATGTCACTGGTACCCCCAAAAGTGTCAAAAATGTCAGTCAAGGGTCCGATCTGTCCGCCGCAATGTCGCAGTACCGAAAAAAAAAAAATCGCAGATCGCCGCCATTACGCGTTAAAAAAAAAAACACCAAAAATGACAAAAATCTTTCCCTTTGTTAGTAAACGCGATAACTTTTGCGCAAACCAATCAAAATACGCTTTTTGCGATTTTTTTTTTACCAAACATAGGTAGCATAAAACAAATTGGCTGAAAAATGTTAAAAAATTTTGATTTTTACTTTTTTTTTGGGGGAATTTCATATAAAAAAATGTGAAAAATATTGTTATTTTTGCAAAATTTACGCTCTTTTTTTGTTTATAGCGCGTGATCAAAAAATCGCACAGGTGATCAAATACCACCAAAAGAAAGCTCTGTTTGTGGGAAAAAAAGGACGTCAAATTCGTTTAGGTACAGCGTCGCACGACCGCGCAATTGTCCGTTAAAGTCGCGCAGTAAAAAATCGCAAAAAAAACCCTGGTCCTTTAGCAGCCAAATCCTCCGGGGCTTAAGTGGTTAATGTGCATTTACACAATGTAACAGATGGGATAGGTCTAATTGCGCCTACATAAATAAAATTAAGATTTACATATAATTTAAACTTGGGGATATTTCTACTGGTTGTGGTTTATAATTAAGGTAACCCCTGATTGTGTATTTTTTCATTATGTGTGTAGCATACTCCTATGTAGGTGCTAGGGAAGGTATATGTGTGGCCCTGTCTGCTTACCAGGGGGGCCTGATCAGTTAGTTAGGCTGTCCTGTGTTTCCAAGTGTGGTCTGTTTAGTCTGGGGAGTCTCCCCACTGTATCCAATGAGGGTTCTTGGACAGTGGAGGAAACCTGGCCAATAGCGCACCAGGGTTTATAGCTGTCCCAGTGGGCGGAGTTCACAGCAATGCACCCTGGGATTGGGTATAAACCTGGCGGGAGCATGTGACAGAGCGTCTTTGGCAGGAAGCAGAGTCCCAAGAGGAGGCTGACGGGTGTCTCTCCTCCTGTCGGAGCGAGTGAAGGTGTCCTGGGCAGTCGGCCTGAAGGACCGGAGGTTGAGCTGGACTGCAGAAAGGGATCCAGAGTGTTGCTGACCAAGTGGAGCTGCTGGGCAGGAGTTTCCAGGAAAAACAGTGTTGCGAGTATTCGAAATCTGCCCAGGGGTCTGCCTAATAGAGGGGGCCACTCCAGATCCAGGAGCCAGCTAACCAATAGTTGTGGGTTAGAAAGGAGTTGCCAAGAGTTAAGCCCTGAAGAGAAGGGAGTTAAAGGGGGCACCAGTGTGGGCACTGAAGTGTTCAGCAGTGCAGCAAAAGTCTCCGAGTAGCTACCTTCAGGAAGGAGTACCTAAGGCAGCTAAGAGAGGATTTCTTTAGTTGAAGCTCAGTTACAAGACTAGTTCAGAGTTAACCGGCATCCGGACAACGTTAACCAGCGTCGAGTCAGCGTTGGTGGGCATTTATCCAGCGTCAAACAGTACTTCTTAAGTGTCTCTGCCAAATTGTGAACAGTTGAGTTAAATGAGTATCCCACTCATCCCTTCTCCCATCCAAGTTCCTAAATAAATCAAAAACCCAAAGATACTGGACTGGTCATTATCTCAGTGCTCACACTTGGAGAAACATGCTTAAATGTGCTGTTGTTAGCGGTAACCCAGGGGGACCCATACCCAGCAAAAGGGCTAGGAATTGTGCTACATGTGCTCAGTTTAAATTTTCCCAACCTGATGACAGGTTCATTTAAAAGAATAAAACTGTCATTTTAGATTTGTGTATAAGGAGTGGTGTAAAATAACCCACCGGATTGTGTCTCTTCATATATTCCGATCATAGACACATGCTGAGGTTTTCCAATGGGGTTTAACTACACTGCATTTATAATACTTCTAGCAAAGTCACTGTAGGGGCACAGCCATAATAACTCTTACAGGAAACACAAAATACATTAAAAGAAAAAAAAAAAAAAAGTACCAGAACTCAGTTCATAAACTTAAAGACTCAGTGTTGTGCCCACAATGCAAGGATTAAGCCTAGGCTCACACTGATGTGGTGCAAATCTAATCAGTGAGATTTCTGTTGTGACAGGTGCGATTCAATGCAAAATATAATTTTTTCAGATGACATGCGAATCTTTGCCTTTCAGGTCGGATCTAATTTAAATAAGATTCACATTAAGGGTGAAACGAGACTAAGTGCTCATTTCTCTCTAGGAAATAAGAATAAGCATTTTTGCTTACCCGATCTCCAGCAGACAGCGCCCCCCCCCCCCCCCCCCCATGCTCCAGCATCCTTACACCCATAGCTATTGTCCCTGCATTGGTGTGAATGTCAGAGGACCTTAGACCGCCAGCCCAAATAGGAAAAGAGGCTGCGGAGACCAGTCTAGCAGCACAAAGAAGCCTCCTAGAGTCGAGGAACGAGTAAGTAAAACTGCTTATCCAAGTCCCCTAGAGTAGACATAAACAAGCATTTAATTCTTGCAGCCTGAGCTCAGCCCCAGTGCAGTGGAGAACTTTTACTTTTCCTGTAGATCAGCTTTAAATTGATTGCAAAGGCAGAAGGTTTTTTACTTTAATGCGTTCTATGCATTAAGATAAAAAAAAAAAACGACTGTGTGCAGCAGCCTCCCCTAATACTTACCTGAGCCCCATCTCTATCCAGCGATGTTGCAGGAGAGACTCGGTTGCCCGGGATTCTCCCTCCTCATTGGCTGAGATAGAAGAGGAGCACCAATGGCTCCCGCTGCTGTCAAAGTCAATGAGAATAGAGAGAGAGCGAGTGTAGCCACAGCTCTGCGTCTGAATGGACACATGGAGCTGCAGCTCAGGTGATCCCATGGCAATTTGCTTGCTGTGGGGGCACTCGTCAGGAGGGAGGGGCCAGGAGCACCAAAGAGGGAACCGAGAAGAGGAGGATCTGGGTTACTCTGTGCAAAACTAACTGCACAGAGCAGGCAAGTATAACACGACTTTACAATCGCTTTAAAAAGTAGCATAGTTCACATGAACATGCTGATAATGTTTCATGCAGAACTCTCCCTCAATGAAAATGAATTTTTAGTCAAATACATTTAATTAGGTCCCTAAAAAAAAAAAAAACACACCAAAAAAAGTTAGTTTCATTACATTCATTTCACAGAAAGTTGAAAAGATGAATAAAGACCTCAAGACAGCCATGAGAGGTCAATAATCCCAAACATTATGTTTTATCAAGGAAAGGCCACAGAACAAGCTGCAGATCAAGTAGAAGGGAGAAGGGCTCACATGTATGCGCTCTTTTTCCATACAACCTTTTTAACAACCATTTTGCGTTGGGGATAGGACTAAAGAAAAAAGACTTCATCCCCCTACTTATACAAGACCATGTTTACAGTTACATGCATTATCATTTCTATACTCTTAAGTTTGCTGCAGTTTCTGTGATAAACTCGGGTTTAACTTGTATTATGCAAGTCCGAAATGATTAAGTATTTTTTACCTATTCCGTTCCCAGACTACAAGACACAAAACTAGTAACTGCTAGTTTATCCAGGTGTCTCCTACTCTCTGCTGATCCTTCAAGTACAAACAAATAAAAACTACAGTAGCGTATGAGACCATTTGTAAAATTGCAAGCAGTTGCGTCATTGAAAAAAAACGCTCCAAAACAGCGTGGCCACTTAAGCTGCCTATAGATGGATTGAAAAGCGGCCTGAACAGCAGGGACCGGGTAAATTTTAATCCATGTATGGGCATGGTGGTTGCACACAAGTTGGTCTACTGATTAACTTCTGTACAACCAGCCAGCTAGAAAGTTTCCTTTCGATCAGTGCTGCAAAAGCTATAGCCTGCAGCGTTGATCTGTTTATTCTGAAGGTGAGGAGGTCTTCCTGCCATAGGAAACCGACAACACAGTGGGAAGATTACCCCATCCACATCAAGTGTGGGGAACGGAGAATCATGCCCATTTAACCCGGTAAAAAGGCAGCAGCATACAGCCTTACTAATATCTAATTAAAAGCAGTTTTAGCATCTTTAGGTGTGAAATAGACAGACATCAGAAGTGGGTGGTTTATTTGTAAATGATCCCCCCCCCCCCCCCCAGAATGAACCATTACACATGAGAACTTTGCAAGTGACCCCTTGCTTGCTCAGTAGTATGATACCTGCAGTTGTTGAGCTGCTACGCCTCCTTAAGGGCTTCCCTAGATGGGACAGGTTTTTTTTTTTCTCTCATTCAAGCAGCGGGTTAAATGGGGGGGGGGGGGGGGGAATGGGCATAAATCATTCCTATTTTTTTTAATGAAGCCCTTAAGGGCCATTTAGGGAAGCCCTTAAGGAGGTGTAGCAGCTCAACAGCTGCAGGTACCATACTACTGAGCAAGCAAGGGGGCACTTGCAAAGTTCTCGTGTAATGGTTCATTCTAGGGGGGGGGGGGTCATTTACAAACCACCCACCTTCTGATGTCTATCTATTTAGGGCAACTAAACTTATTAGGGGATTAGAGGACCTTAATTACGAAGAGCGCTTAGAAGTGCTTGATTTATTCTCCCTGGAGAAGAGATGCCCGAGAGGGGACATGATGGTGATTTACAAATACCTCAACGGTGATCTCAGCATAGAAAAAAAAAAACTATTTAGTTGCAAGGAATGCATGAGAACACAAGGCCATACAATGCTTTTAGAGGAGAAGTGATTTAACCACAGGCTACGCAGGGGGTTCTTTTCTGTAAGGGCTACAGGATTGTGGAATTCTCTGCCACAAATGGTAGTAACTGCAGGGAGTATGGCTACTTTTAAAAGACTCTTGGACATACATCTCAAGGATCGAAACATTCAGGGGTATGAGAAATGATTCACACCAACACAGGTTGAACTGGATGGACTATTGTCTTTATTCAACCTCAACTACTATGTAACTATATGTATTTCATACCTAAAGATGCTAAAACTGCTTTAAATAAAATATTAGTAAAGATGTATGCAGTTGCCTTTTTGCAGCCCAGTGTACAGTATATCCCAGTGGTTACTGCACAAAGCACGAATCCAGAAGTGGATTGGCATGGGCAACAAGAATCCAATATATTACAGTACACTTCTTTACTGGTGCACAGATACTGAAAGACTGTAAAAAGTGACATGTCATTTTTTTTTTTTTGTCTCCTGACTATAATTATTTGTTTTAAATAGTTACAGCAAGAACAGCAAAGGAAATGAGGACCTTCCTGTGTGTAATTGGGAGGTAGACTACGGTTTCCTCTGGAACAGATTTGCCATTACTCACAATGCTTATCTGGGCAGTGGTGTTATACCTCACTAACCATCAACCAAAGAAGAAAGTTTGGCAAAAGGATATCGTTTATTGACTCGCTGTGTAAAGGCAAGCTTAAATTATGATTTTCAAATACTTGCATTTCAAGTCAAATAAGCTGGCCGATAAATAGTATCACTTTAAAATCAGGCAGTTGGACCAGTTTCAAAACTGTTGCTTTGTAATAATAGGCCATAAAGAACACCTGATGTGAAAGAAGGTCCAGGAAATCAGGGTTCAAGTGCACAGAAGGGAAAGGAAACTCACCATCTGATATAAAATCTAGAAATCTGTGAAAAGCCTTTACATGGAGCAGGCCCAGATGGTAAATCGCGGTCTCTTGGCACTGTGGGGATTTTCTGGTTCTCTTAGAATAAATATGGTTTTCTGTTTTTTTTTGTAAAAAAATGTAATGACTACAGTCCCAATCGAAACATCTAGGAGGACAAATAATGCTAGTTTCAGGCTCCATTTACACCTCTGAGCGGATCATTTTCAAGCATTGACATCTAACAAAAACACTTGTAATATGGCAAAAAAGAAGCTCATGTACTTTTTTGAGCTTCAGGTGACAAAACGCTCATATGTGAACAGGGGCTATTGAAATGAATAGGATTTTGCTTGTTGGGTGTTTTAAGACTTCAGACATGGGAGTTTTAGGAGCTGAAAAACACCCAGGTGTGAACAGAGCCTGAGCTAATTTTTGTTTTTGAATATTAAGCCAAATATTTAACTAACTATGATGTGCTGGGTCCATTCACACTAGCGCAACTTGTCAGGCGACTTGGTCGCCTGACAAGTCGCGGTGGGTCGCTCGCCATTGAATAGTACAGGACCCGTTCTAATCTAATAGGAGCGACACAAGTGGCTCCAACTTAGAAAAAGGGTCCTGTACTACTTTGGGGCTACCTGGAGGCGACTTGCATTGACTTCAATTATATGATGTCTAGACATATGCCGGTTTTCGGTAATTCGATATATCGCGGTATTGCATAGCCACGGTATTGTTATTGTGGCATTTTTAAAATACCGAGTTTCTCTGTCAAGTCTGCCTGACTTGTGAATTGATACATTTCAGTGAGCTGGATGACTCATTCACTCACTCAGCTAACACCTTTCAGCATTAAGTCTCCTAACTATAAACAAAAATGATTACATTTGTATCTTTTCCTTCCCTCTGCCAGGGAGAAAGGAAGTTTAACCTCTTAAAGACTGGATCTTTTTCTGACACTTGTTGTTTGCAAGTTAAAATCATTTTTTTTTGCTAGAAAAGTACTTAGAACCCCCAAACATTTTATATATTTTTTTAGCAGAGACCCTACAGAATAAAATGGCGATTGTTGTAATATTTTATGTCACACTGTATTTGCGCAGCAGTCTTTCAAACGCAATGATTAGACTTTAATGAATAAAAAAAAAAAAAAAACGGTAAAGTTATCCCAATTTTTTTTTTTGTTACACAGAGAATCGTGAGAGAATCGTGATCTTTATTCCAAGCTAAAAAAATCGTGATTCTCATTTTGGCCAGAATCGTGCAGCTCTAATAAATATATATATATATATATATATATATATATATATATATATATATATATATATACACATACACACACACACACACACGCATAGCAGCCCACATTACATTATTATATAGCCATCAAGCAGTGTCTACAAAAAATGCAGAAAGCTTGCCAGAGCAGGAACTGCAGGTTAGTCGCATGGTGCAAAAGCAGGATGGATTTCAAGGCCACTGAATTTTAAAAAAATGCTGCATGCACCTTTTTTCTGCGGAAAATGAGGGCATAGCAGCCCGTTCAAATCAATGGGCTGCTATGCCTGTGCAAATGTGAACCACCAACCCGCATACATGTGAACCGCCAACCCGCATACATGTGAACCGCCAACCCGCATACATGTGAACCGCCAACCCGCATACATGTGAACCACCAACCCGCATACATGTGAACCAGGCCTAAAGCAATAGTAAAGTCATTTATAAACAACACCTCCTTCAGGTTTAACCACTTCTTGACCACAAGGATTTGCCCTCTTAATGACCAGGCCATCGGATCGGAGCCGAGCGCCAGGACCAGTTATCACCAGTTAGGCCAGACACTGCTTGATGACCTATTTTAGGCCTGGTTCACAGAGTCTGTACTGACTGACTATATAATAATGTGCATAAGTGAACCAAAGCCCCTAAATTCAGCAATGAAATTGAAGTGAGGTGGAAATTTAATAATTTAAATTTAATAATAGAATACCGTGATAATACCGTATACCGTGGCAAAACCTTAATCAATTAATCGCAGCATGAAAATCTGATACCGTCACAAGCCTAATGATGTCCGTGCAAGTCGCTCCGAGGTCGCGGTGCACTTCACAGGTCGCCCCACCAAGTCGTGTTGCCCCAGTCTGAATGGGGGTCTAAAAGTCAGCCCAGGCTCAATTTGTATGCAAAAGCATACCTGTAAAAGACAGATTTTTCCTGCAGCCTATTTCATAAGATGCAGCCTCTTCACTGCTCCATAGCCACTGCAAATACTCAACCAATCAGGCTGCTCAAATAGCCATTTTCCACTTAAACAAAATGTCTCTTCCTGCCAGCTTGTACACTCTGCACAGAAACTACAGTGTGCTGCAATGAAGCAAGTATTTCACACACCCGGCAAACATATAGTGCTTCACAAACAGGCCACTGAATGGGTATGTAGCACCCGCCTAGGTAGGTGCTAGTGAGAGAGAGTATAGTTTTGAGCTCTGTCTGCTTACCAGAGGAGCTGCAGGTAAATCTATATTGCTCTCGGCCTATCAGGGAGCAGGATCTGTTAGTGAGGTCTGCTCATTGTGCTCCGTATGCGATTAATTTAGTCTGAAGTGTATTTCACGCTGGTCAATAGGGAGGCATGTTTAACAGTGGGAGGAAACCTGACGAATGGGTGCATAGGCTTTTGATACAGTTCTGATGATTGGCAGAGAGCAGGTCGCCTCGGTGCATTCTGGGATACTATATAAAAGCCAGGAGCACATGTGCTGTGGGGTCTTTGGCTGGAGAGCGGAGTCCCGGAGGGAGGGAGGTGGCTGCCTCCTTCTCTGTAGAGGTGTCATGCGGTCACAGGAGTTTGTCCTGGGGACCAGAGGAGCGGTTGAGGGGAGCTAAACCCAGAAGTCCAGGAAAGCTGACTGACAGGAGAGACACTGGAGACCCTGGGACTGCAGTATCGTGAGTACAGGGACCCATGTCAAGGGGTCTGTCTTGAGTGGGGCCACCCCTGCTTGTAGGATAGTCAGTGGATGGGTGTCAGCAGAGAAAGAGAAAGAGGATACTGGGGAGAGTGCCCTGAAGAGAATTTTTTTTTCACCGAGTCGTCTTAAGGAAAAGAGACTCAATTCAAATTCATTCACAGTGGCAGGGTGAATCAACAGCCTAGCTGTATCAAAAGATAGGAGTCCTCAACATTGTCTATAGTTAAACTGGAGTATCCCACTATTTCCTTCTCCTATCCCCATTTTACAATAAACCACAAAACAACCAACCAAATACCCCTGGACTAATTATTGGAGTGAGCTGGAGAGATGAAATTAAGAACTTGTATCTGTCCCCCTGGTAACTCAGGGGGACCCGTAAAGTGAATAACTGGCAGTCCTTATGAGGGCAGTGCTACAGGTATGTCCCTGCAAACACATGCAGGCAAGCATAAAAATATTTAATTCTTTAAGCAATGTGGGAGGAAAAGTAAAAGTGGAGAGATGACTATGACAACCAAATTATTTGCTACATTTAAAAGTAGAGGCTGTATATACTGTAGCTGGCAAGGCACAGTTTTACCAACAACCATGTAATATCCTGGATTTGACTAAATAGATTTCTTTAGGATTGATTTATTCAAAATTAAAAAGAAATGCCATATTCAGATTGTGCTGGGTGTAATCATTAAGGCCCCTTTCACACTTGTGTGGCTTGGCCTGCGAGCGACTTGGGACTGAAAAGTCACATGACAAGTCGTACTCCCTGATTTCTAATGAATACTGTTCATATCTGTGCGACTTCAAAGTAGTTCCTGCACTACTTTGGTCTGACTGATGCATTTTGAGGTCCACAGACCTCAAGATTACACAGGCATTGCTTCAAGTCCAGTCAAAATCGCAGCAAAAAAATGCAGGCAAAAATCACGACTTTTAGGTTGCACAAGTACTAAAGGGGCCCAATACCTATTCACGTCAGCAAGAAAATGCTCAGCTGTGCATGACGTGTTTTACTTCAGATGGCACAGTTTTTTTCCCTTTGTTTTTTGAACTTTAACTAAACCAGGCAACCTGACTTTTCCTTCAGGTCTATGCACGGTGTAAAAATGCAACGTTTGTATGAAATAAAAGCATCAGGACCTACGGAAAATTGTCTTGCCGATGCATTGGGACTGTTGAGGAGTGATGCCCTGTGCAGCCAAACTCGTAGGGCCCTTTCACACTGAGGCGCTTGAAAAACTACTTATAAGGCCTCCTGCACACTGGACATTATCAAAACGTCAGTGGAAAGCTGCAGCTGTAGAAGGCGTTTTTTCAGCTTTTTTAGCATTTTTTTAGCAAAACTATACCCCCATAAAAGTCTATGGCTCAAAAACGATAACAGCCGAATCTACATGTTTTTTCAGTTTTTTGGCTTTTATCAGAGTTAGAGCATTTTTACAGCTGAAAAACGCCTCTTAAAACCCACAAGCTCTGGGGATTTTTTTTATAGCCAGAAAACGCCCCTGCCAAAAACTGCTGATAACAGCCTATGTGTGTATGGATACATAGTATAACATGCTGGGGAGTTTACTGGCTGCAGAAAACAACGTCTGATGCCAAAAACAGCAGCTGGAAAAACTTCCAGTGTGCATTAGGCCTAAAACTGAAAAAAAAAAATGAAAGTGCTTTTGCGGCGCTTATCAGGCGCTTGCGGTGAGGTTTTTTTTTTTTTTTAAAGGATACGCGACTCAAAAACTGCTTCAAGAACCATTTCGAGGATCTTTTGCAGTGCTTTTAGTGAGCTATTCTTTTCGTTTTTGACGTGGAGGGGCGCTCCAAACGTACTCCAAAGATACTGCTTGCAGGATTTTTCCCAGTGTGAAAGCATTATTTGATTTTAATAGGAATATGTTTTCATGGGCTTTTCAGGAACTTTTTTTAGCACCTCAGTGTGAAAGGGCTCTTAGAGCTAAACTCCCGACATACAACTAGGAACACCACTCAAAATCATATGGGTACTTCATCTGCAAAATGATTTGTATGTCTTACCATCCAGTTCTGAGATTTAAATAGCCCTGCCACACAGGACAGTCAAACCTGGTGCCTTGACATTAGACTGCCTTAATATGGCTGTTTAGCCGCATACATTAGCTTCCAGCGGCAAGAATCAGTGGATTCTAGCCGGTGGAATGATAGGTGCAAGCAAACAGCAGCGGCCACTCAGTCTATCCATGCCTGGACACAGTCAGGTGCGTGTTATGATGAGGTTAGTTCAATCTGGAATGAATTGAGAACTAATCCTCCAAAGGGTAAAAAGAAAGGAGAGGCGTGGAGTGTGTTTCATGCCCTAAATAGGCAATCACGCTTAACTGTTTGCAGAAAATACAATCATGTCTTTGATTGTACATGCATATTCTTATTGGGAGTAAATTCAGAATATCAGCAAACATTGAAAGCCTTTTTTATGATCACATTCACTTTGTTAATTAGAATCAGTCATCAAAACAAAAATTTGATATCCTTGAACCCCCTTTTAATATACAGGGCAGATCACCACCCGTTACACACACCTTGCTACACAAGCATATGCCATTTCCTTTATAGAATTGGGACTATGTAAAAAATAAAATAGCCTCTTGAGAGAGAAAAAAATAAATAAAAAAAAAAAAATAAAAAAAAAAGGTGGTCTCCAAACATTTACTATTGTGATATTTATTGCCCCTTACCTATATCACACAATCATTTTATAGAACTCCTTGCAGAGTACTAAGAACTATTTAACTTCTTCTAAAGAGGCTAAAGCCCCGTACACACGTACCGATCGTCGTCCGACCAATCGGCCGTCTTTTGTCCCCGGGCTGTCGTGTCCGCTTAAAAGTGCAAAAGACTGCACACGAATTTTGTCCGCCGACTGCAGAAGTTATGTCATGTGATGGTTAACTTTCCCTGTGTTTTTTTCTTTTCTGAGCATGCCCAGTCTTGCAAATCTGCTGTCTGTCGGCTGAATTCTGTGCTGACTGGCGAACAATCGGCCGTTCTGGTGTCGGCATACAAAAATTTTAATGCTTGCACGACAGATTCTGTTCGGCCGAAAGTGCGCTGTTGGCTGTCGGAAGCATCATACTAACAAGCCGAAAATCGGCCGATCGGTCATCGGCCGAATCTTTTCGGCCGACAATCTGCCTCATTCATACTGCAGTTTAAAGAAGATGCTCCTACAAGTGTTTGAGCTTTTACTTTTCTCTGCCTGTTAACTCCCCTCCATGTTAGCCTATGTGTCAATGCACGCTATAAGCATTTACAGGCATAGTATGAGCGTACAGGCACTATGGTGTGTGCCGCGATATGTAACCAGTGTGGCACAGTCCACATTTTCATACATTTGTGTCCCCGTTGCCTGTGTTTAGGTTTGTATTTGCATGTACAGTATCTCACAAAAGTGAGTACACCCCTATAACAGTATAAATTTGCTGTCACCTCAAAATAACTTAACACACAGCCATTAAGGTCTAAACCCCTAGCAAAAAAATTGAGTACACCCCTAAATGAAAATGTCCACATTGGGCCCAAATAGCCATTTCCCCTCCCCGGTGCCATGTGACTCGTTAGTGTTACAAGGTCTTAGATGTGAACGGGAAGCAGGCGTGTTAAATTTGGGGTCATTGCTCTCAGTCCCTCATACTGGTCACTGGAAGTTAAACATGGCACCTCATGGCATAGAACTCTGAGGATCTGAAAAAAAGAATTGTTGTTCTACATAAAGATAGCCTAGGCTATAAGAAGATTACCAAGATCCTAAAACTGAGCTGCAGCACAGTGGTAAAGACCATACAGTGGTTTAACAGGACATGTTCCACTCAGAACAGGCCTCGCCATGGTCAACCAAAGAAGTTGTGCATGTGCTCAGCGTCATATCCAGAGGTTGTCTTTGAGAAATAGTGCTGCCAGTATTGCTGCAGAGTTTGGGGGGGGGAGAGAAATCAGCCAGTCAGTGTTCAGACCATACGCCGCACACTACATCAAATTGGTCTGCATGGCTGTCATCCCAGAAGGAAGCCTCTTCTAAAGATGATGCACAAGAAAGCCCGCAAAACAGTTTGCTGAAGACAAGCAGACCAAGGACATGGATTACTGAAACCATGTTATGTGGTCTGACGAGACCAAGATAAAAACTTATTTGGGTCGGATGGCATAAAGCATGTGTGGCGGCAACCTGGTGAGGAGTACAAAGACAAGTGTGTGTTGCCTACAGTCAAGCATGGTGGTGGGAGTGTCATGGTCTGGGGCTGCATGAGTGCTGCTGGCACTGGGGAGCTACAGTTAATTGAGGGAACCATGAATGCCAACATCTACTGTGATATGCTGAAGCAGAGCATGATTTCCTCCCTTCGGAGACTGAGCCGCAGGACAGTATTCCAACATAATCCCCAACCACACCTCCAAGACAACCACTGCCTTGCTAAAGAAGCTGAGGGTATAAGGTGATGGACTGACCAAGCATGTCTCCAGACTTAAACCCCATTGAGCATCTGTAGGGCATCCTCAAATGGAAGGTGGAGGAAGGGAAGGTCTCTAACATCCACCAGCTCTGTGAGGTCGTCACAAAGGAGGAGTGGAAGAGGACTCCAGTGGCAATCTGTGAAGCTCTGGTGAATGCCATGCCCAAGAGGGTTAAGTCAGTGCTTGAAAATAATGGTGGCCACACAAAATATTGACACTTTGGGCCCAATTTGGACATTTTCACTTAGGGGTGTACTCACTTTTGTTGCCAGCGGTTTAGACATGAATGGCTGTGTGTTGAGCTATTTTGAGGGGACCGCAAATTTACACTGTTATACAAGCTGTACACCCACTACATTACATTGTAGCATTGTAGCAAAGTGTAAATTCACATAAAAAGATATAATAAAATATTTACAAAAATGTGAGGGGTGTACTCACTCTTGTGAGATACTGTGTGCGTGGGTGTCGGGGGGGGGGGGGGTAGGTGCTTGAATGAAACCATATTTTTTTTCTACTCTCTAGTGTTAAAAACCACACAACACACTTTTTTTATTGTACAGCTGCCTATTTGTTCCCATACCACAGCTGACAGTTGGCTTGTAGCAGTCGGCTTGCAGCTCTAGCAGCAGGGAGTGTGTGTAAAATACCCCTGCTGTTAAGGACATATGTCTGTGGCAGCAAAAAGGTATAAAAAAAATCCACCTTTATCGAAATCTGTTGGTTTCACTGATAGGAGGGATGCCAAAAAGTAAAGGGGTAAATATTGTTTCATTCCCCAGCGGGCAAGGGGTGCAGAATTAGTTGTTCGAAGGTGCCTTGGTCTTCTTAAAATATAAAATGAAGAAGAAATGCCCAATCAGCAAAAATAACCATAATTTTCGACTTCTGCCTTTACACCTGGAAGCTCATGCGTTGGAAACTGGGAGGTACAATTTTTATTATTCTGTTCCCTGTTGGAAACTTAACTCTGTTGTGCAGTGGGGCGTAGAACTAGCAGGAATAGGTAGAGTCAAGTATTGCTTTTATGATTTTCAACAGATAGGAAAAGTGGACACTAAGGAATGAGAACTCCCAAGAATGGTGTTGTCTGCATTCAAGGATTTTGGAGTACTGGTTGCCCCCGAAAAAAAAAAATAACCCATCATTTGCTTGTAATGACTGGGAATTTAAATTACCTCAAAAGGAGGGCATATACAGGTTAATTAAAGCTGCAGACTTATTAGCCAAGATAAGGTTGGCCAGCAAGGCTAGGAAGTTATTGGTAACAGAAATGCAAAACCGGTTGTCACTCAACTTGACAGTTAAGGCGATACCAATTATAGAGGATTTTTGGGCACCATTTAGAATTTAGCAAGAAGAAGGCCCAAATTGAAAGGATGATAGCTTGAATAAGAAGTGGAAACTATTTACATATGCAGGTTTAAGTTTCGTGTTCAAGGCATTCTTCCAAGGAAAATTATGCACAGGGGTGTGGACCAAAACATGGTTAGAGACAGGACTGACAAGAAATTTGTTTGCTGGAATTGTACCCAATTATAGTAACAGTCATGCTGTGGAGGGAGGAGCTTAAGGATAGTTAGATCAAACTCTGGACATGAGGGTCATGCATGCAATACATTTGTTAACCATGGGGGGGGGGGGGTTATGGTGGTTGTGATGCTTAACATCTCATGTTGAGAAGTATGAAGACAAATATATCTCATTCAAAGCCAAGTATGTTTCAGATGTCAATAACTCTACATATGCATCATTGTTGAAGGGTAGACCGGATGCATTTTACAAACAATCTCTTTATGCAGTCAGGCATGGCTTAATAGGTCAGGAATATATTTAACATGAAAGTTGAAAGACAAAAAACAATTGGCAGACAGACAGGATTTTTAATGCAGAGAGACATAACGTGTGTCTTTTCAGTGCAGCTCTGTGAACAATTTCAGCATTGCCAAGCTGACTTCACTACCATGCATGCGCAGGAGTGACAACATCCTCTGCCCGGCCACTTAAAAGGGTCAGGGATGAATACCAAGAAGCCCCCAGGCTGAAGATGTCAGCAGCTGGTGGATAGCTCCAGGAGAGAACGTCGCTGGACTATAGGCGTGTATAATTCCACTTTAGAAAGCTCATGACCCTACTTTAGAGAAGCTAGCTAAATGGTTGTTGGTACTGAAAACAGACAGCCTGCAGGTGGGAGTGGTCAAATGTGCTCCCTTTTTAACCACTTAAGCCCCGGAAGATTTTACCCCCTTCCTGACCAGGGCCTATTTTGCGATTCGGCACTGTGTGACTTCAACGGACTATTGCACGGTCGTGCGACGCTGTACCTAAACAAAATGTCGTCCTTTTTTTCCCCACAAACAGAGCTTTCTTTTGGTGGTATTTGATCACCTGTGCGATTTTTTGATCATGCGCTGTAAACAAAAAAAGCGTAAATTTTGCAAAAATAACAATATTCTTCACATTTTTTTTATATGATATTCCCCAAAAAAATGTAAAAATCAAAATTTTTTAACATTTTCGGCCAATTTGTTTTATGCTACATATGTTAGGTAAAAAAAAAAAAAAAAAAACGCAAAAAGCGTATTTTGATTGGTTTGCGCAAAAGTTATCGCATTTACTAACAAAGGGAAAGATTTTTGTCATCTTTGTTGTTTTTTTTTTTTTTTTTTAACGAGTAATGGCGGCGATCTGCGATTTCTTTTGCGGGGCTGCGACATTGCGGCGGACAGATCGGACCCTTGACTGACATTTTTGACACTTTTGGGGGTACCAGTGACATTACTGCAGTAATCAGTGCTATACATATGCACTGTTACTGTAAAAATTACACTGGCAGTGAAGGGGTTAACTGTATTGGAGAGGGAGGGGTTAAGTGTGTCCTAGGGGCGTGTTTCTAACTGTGATTGGACATGGCTACTGGTGTAAGAACAGTGATCAACGGTCCTACATAGTAGAACCGTCTGATCTCCATTCTTACACAGGGGAGACTGACAGGCGGCTTTGTTTACATTAGCCGCCTGCCTTCCTTCCGGTGTCACGGACAATCGCGAGTGCCATGACCTGTAGTAGGGTCCTGTTGTAACGTAAATGTTTGGTGCAAAGGGATAGGGTAGGCTATCCTGAATTTAAACAAAAAAAAAAAAAACCAACAACCTAGCATGCAACTCTTAAGCTGAGGACCTAGAGAATTTCAGGAATGTGTTCCTGAACATTGACCATTCAAGCTCTTAATTTTCTCATAAGTTTCCTTGTTTTTCATGTTCGCTTCACATTCCTAGTCAGCAATGCACCAATGAGATATTAATTAGGTATTAATTAAATAGCATTTTATGCTATTGTTCTGCTTAAGAGCAATGCAAAAAAAAAAAAAAAAAAAATTAAACAAAAGGGTATTTGTCTTTGGCAAATTACTATTCATTTAGTTTGCCAAATAAAATGCCACGCTGAAGCACAAGCAAATGAATGAAAAGAGGGCCGTCCAGTAATCATGTGGAATCTACTCAACACAATTGTACATGTTTAGTGAACAGAGAAAGGAAGATGGGGCAAAGGGCAGACACTCCTAGGTCTGATGAGAATAAAACAGAGCAAGGGTGAGCTTATCAAATCTATCCAAAATTATCTTTTCCCCAAAGCGGTCAGTCATGAGAAGGGAATGTGGTCTGTTGCAGCCATACACTGTCATCTCATAGCCAGGAGCAAGTGAACTCAAACTAACATTTTCAGATGAAAAACTAGAAAGCATAATAAGATCTTTTAGGGCCGGATTCTATAACACAAGGTTGTTATTCCAGAATATCACACATAACAAAATCAACATTAGATAAAAAAAAAAAAAAATAGATTTTTCTTCCCTTTTTGGACATAGTACCCATACACCTTGGGCAATACTAAGTATATTAACCAATTTAGAATTTTGGGTGTACAGCATACACCTTTGCACACTGGACATTATAAAAAACACCAGTAGCTTTATCTGTAGAATGTTGCTGTAAAAACGTGAGTTTAGCATTTTTTTTAGCAAAAAGATATACTCCAACAAAAGCTTATGGCGCAACAACACTCAAAAGCTAAAAAGCCTTGTTTTTCAGCCCCAATCTTCCTCTTCTCGATTTCACTCCCCCCTCAGTGCTTCTGGCTTCTTTTTTGCTAGTGTCCCCAATAGGGACACACATGCAGGGCTCACTCCCCAAGCCCCACTGCCGAGTCCACTGACACAGACAGTGGGACTCCGCCACACCCACCGCTCCCTCATCACTGGAGTTGATTGGCAGGAGTGGGAGCCAAAAGGAACCAACCTTCCCAATGAGGGGGGAGACAGCTGCAAGAGCCACTGCTCATGCACGTCGCTGAATCAGATCGGGCTCAGGTAAGAATAAGAAGGGGGATCTTGCAGCAGAGAATGTTTTTTTTTACCATAATGAATATAATGCACTGGGGTAAAAAAATCTGGAGAATTTAGAACCATTTTAACAATATATTATTAGATCGCCGATTATTATTGTTATATCGCCATTACAGTTTCATTATGTGCAGAACAAAAGCTTACTCATGTTGCGTTATCTGACATCAGAAGCAAATCAAAAATATACCATACCTTCCTATTAAACCTCTTATTTATCCTTAGTTAGCCCCAATCAACCCTAATCAACTACTTCCGCCGGTAAGCGCCGGTTCACACTATTGCGATGACAGACATCGCATGTGATTCGGAGCTCACTGCTCCTAAAATCCCATGCGACGTCTGTGCGGTGCGAATTCAGCCATACAGTTTGTATGGCTGAAATCGCACCTCAATTGCAGTGAACTTGCACAGGAACCTTTTTTTGGTCCGCAGCAGAATCGGATCACATGGTGGTCCGATTCCTGTGTGAACTGTCCGATTGCACTGCGATATGCATTCTGATCTGGGGGTGTCATTAACTTTGAATTGACACCCCCAGCGTATCGCATATGGCAGTGTGAACTGAATGTGCTGAGGATGCGATGCGGGAACACAGTAGATTCGCTGTGTTCCCGCATCGCAATAGTGTAAACTGGGACTAAACGGTTTTCATTTGTAAAGGTTTATTTTTTCGGTTTTCATTTTTTTTTTCATACTGTATTTACAACAAAAATTAACAGGATTAAAAACAAAATAAATATGGCATTTGTTACCATTTGCATGGTACCTGACCAGTCAACATAAAGATAAAACAGACTATCAAATATATACTTTTTACCTATAGTAATAGTTTTTAAAAACAATATTTTCTGTTAGGTCTCTTTGTACATTGCACATAAAAATAAGATAATTACAGAACAATAATTCCTCCCATTCTGTTTTTCTGTTTGTGAATTAAAGTCTACATAAAATGTTACTGCTAATTCATACAGATCCTATGGAAAACACACACACAACCTTTTGGAGTCAGAGGTGGGACACTGCTGCAAATAACTGTAGGAGAAGCAGGAAGCACTCATTGTCAGATAGGACATAACTCGTCTTCCTGATCTTATACAGGCATCAGCAGCTCAGGGAACTTCAAGCTCACAAGCTGTCAGGTAACTTACATTTTATGAAAAGAGATGAGCCATATAAAAAGCTGTAAAAACAGCAGCATTCCTTACTTCCCAAGCTCAACACAACTGATAACCTGGGTGAAACTAAACAGTACAGTAAATCAGTGTTCATTATCACAAATCAAAAAACTGAAAGACCATTTCCAGCTTTAAAACTGATTAACCATATCAAAAGTTTATTAAGAACAGTAAGCAAAGCTACTAGAATAGCAAGGCTTGATGTAGCCTTATGTAAGTAGCTTCAGGCACAAAGTTAAAAAGGCACAGAACAAATGTGGATTTGTGGTCCAGAAGTGTCAGAGATCATTTTAAAGAAAATTCATTATTTACGGACACTAACCTATAACAGGCAAACGCATTTTAATTTTAATTTTGTTTGTACATTCAAGCTGCTATCCATAGCAACAAAAGCAAATCGTGCCATCATGAAAAGAGTTGTTGCGGATGGAAGCACCAACAGCAGAATTTTCTGAAGACTCAAAAGAAAAAGAAAAAAGAATTGATACCGTCTCTTTAAAGTATTTAGATGTGATTTTTCTTATCCATTACATATATTGCTGCTGATGGTTTAATTTACCTGGTTGATATTCTGCAGCTCCTCCCACACAAACTGACCATGGTAACATGCCAATCTATGCTACCATGGTCATTTTACAAAGGAGGAATAAGGTTTGCCACTGGGTCCGATTGTCATGGAAATGATGAAGCTAAGCAGCAATATCACTTCTGGTATGGACATAAATGCCAAGGCACTGGTCATGCCCACCGGCAGGTCCGTGTATCACTGTGGAACCAAGAGCGATTACGTGACCTGCTGGTATGAAGCTGGAGAAAACTGTACAGGCAATTTTTTTTTTTTTTAAAACAATGATCAAAGACCATTTAAGCTTGCTTTTAGCTGCCGACATATGGTTTTGTTAATAACAAGAGTTATAACCGCTTTAAAGGCCTGTTTTGCTGGTGGTGGTATAACAAGCGGTGCCAATGCACCGAACCCACACATCAAAATTTCACTTTTTTTTTTTTTTTTTTTATGTGAATGTTAAGGATGTGTCACAAAGTGACTCTTCAATCAATTCTCTTGACGACCACACAGTGCAATGAGGAGGATTGGATCGCACCGCACTGCACGCTGTACTCTTTAACCACACACCACCGCAACATAGTGGGGTGAACAGGCTGGATATGAAAACAAGACATTTTGTCTTGTTCTGCTTCGGTGCTGCAATGGGGAAGAAACCTGTGTGAACGAGTCATTAAGACTGAAATCACATGCAGAACACGCAAGCATAGTTTACACGTTTTCAGTAAAACAATCCCAAAGAATCCGTGTTTATTGAATAATATTTTACCTGTAATAAGAGAAACACACTTTTTACACTGGAAACCCACATCCAATCTATGACAAGCCAGTACACAAAGACTATTCATTGTGCTTGTGAAGGTCAAGTTAGTAATATTTTCCTGCATCTTGGATGGGAACCAAAGTACATTTATTGAAAGGCCTTATCTCTACATGCCTGAAAACTTTACAGTAGTTAGTGTTTACAAGAGTCAAAATAATAATGCACAGAAAAGCGCTTACATTTCTAAAAATAGATTACACATACCAACTTTGCAAAAGAAGGGAGGTAAATCCCTTTATTGTCATTCCAACAAGGAACTGCGGCCTGGTCATTCTTGTGAGACATTTTAACAAAAAAGACGTGGTTTGGAATTACACATGCATACATAGTGTATACGTATAGTTACCGGGACTTATAGCAATGTACACAGCTTTAAAGCGTATCTAAAATCCAAACGTTTCAGTTTAGGATGAAGTAGAAATTGGTTAAAACCATACCTCCCAAAATTTACGGAGCGAGGGACACCTATTAGCAAACGTAGGTAGACATAGAACACAACCCCTGCCACAGATACTTAAAAAAAAAAAGAATTCTACAAAAACACAATTGGTTAAACCCACGAGTTTTTTTTTTTTTTTTTTAATACTACTAATTGTTTAACCACTTGACCTCCAGAAGGCTTACCCCCCCTTCATGCCCTTCATGACCAGGTTATTTTTTGCGATTTGACACTGCTATAACTAACAAAATTGCGCAGTCATACAACGATGTACCCAAATTTTGTCAATTTTTCCCCACAAATAGGAGGTTTCTTTTGGTGGTATTTGATCCCCACTGCATTTTTGGAGGAATAAATATTTATTTTTTTAACTTTCTGCTATAAAACATATCCAAATAAAAAAGAGAAAAAAAAAAAAAAAAAAAAAAAAACTTTCTTCATAAATTTAGACCAATATGTATTCTGTGAGAACCAGTGATTTGTGCTAAAAAATATACACTGACACTGTACTAATGACTCTGGCTGCAAAAGGGGTGAAACATGTAGGGCGAGCAAAGGCTTAACTATGTGACTAGCCAGTGTTTCTTTTTGTGTGTAAACTGTGTGCTGCTTTTAGTAAATTAGCAAAAACTATTAATTTCCTCCTGTCAGAATGGAGTTCTTCCTTGTTTCTCTGTACAATGATCAGCGGATATTCATGGCCCGGCACCCACAGATCAGCTTCTACTGTAATTACAGCAGAAGCAACGCAACCCCTAGTCAGAAGTGCAGAATATTGTGTGTATACATACACACACACACACACACACACACACACATTATATATTTGGACACATGCACACATAGTTTCTTTCAGATATTCACAAAAACATATTCAAGCTATAGTTCTACAATGGATATGGGCTGAAAGTGCACACTCAGTTTTAATTTGAGAGTTTGTACAGTTGTGCTCATAAAAGTTTACATACCCTGGCAGAATTTATGATTTCTTGGCCATTTTTCAGAGATTATGAATGATAAACACAAACATTTCTTTCACTCATAGTTAGTGTTTGGCTGAAGCCATTTATTATCAATCAACTGCGTTTACTCTTTAAATCATGACAGCAGAAACTACCTAAATGACCCTGATCAAAAGTTTATATACCCCAGTTCCCGAATACTGTGTATTGCCACCTTTAACATCAATGACAGCTTGAAGTCTTTTTTAGTATTTGTGGATGAGGCTCTTTATCTTCTCAGATGGTAAAGCTGTCCATTATTCCTGGCAAAAATGCCTCCAGTTCCTGTAAATTCTTGGCTTGAACTGCAAATGTCTTGCATGAACTGCACGTTTGAGATCTCCCCAGAGTGGCTCAATGATATTGAGGTCAGGAGACTGAGATGGCCACTCCAGAACCTTTACTTTATTCTGCTGTAGCCGATGACAGGTCGACGTGGCCTTGTGTGTTTAGGATCATTGTCATGCTGGAATACCCAAGGACGTCCCATGCTCAGCTTCCAGGCAGAGGAATGCAAATTTTCTTCAATGTTTTTTGATAACATACTGCATTAATCTTGCCATCAATTCTGACCAAATTTCCTGTGCCTTTGTAGCTCACACATCCCCAAAACATCAGCGATCCACCTCCGTGTTTCACAGTAGGAATGGTGTACCTTTCATCATAGGCCTTGTTGACTCCTCTCCAAATGTAGAGTTTATGGCTGTGGCCAAAAAGCTAAATTTTGGTCTCATCACTCCAAATGACTTTGTGCCAGAAGGTTTGAGGCTTGTCTATGTGCTGTTTGGTGTATTGTAAGTGGGATACTTTGTGGCATTTGCGTAGTAATGGCTTTCTTCTGGCGACTCGACCATGCAGCCCATCTTTCTTCAAGTGCCTCCTTATTGTGCATCTTGAAACAGCCAAACCACGTTTTCAGAGAGTCCTGTATTTCACCTGAAGTTATTTGTGGGATTTTTGTTTGCATCACAAACAATTTTCCTGGCAGTTGTGGCTGAAATTTTAGTTGGTCTACCTGACCAAGGTTTGGTTTAAACAGAACCCCTCATTTTCCACTTCTTGATTAGAGTTTGAACGCTGCTGATTGGCATTCTCAATTCCTTGGATATCTTTTTATATCCCTTTCCCGTTTTATACAGTTCAACTACCTTTTCCCCGCAGATCCTTTGACAATTCATTTGCTTTCCCCATGACTCAGAATCCAGAAACTTCAGTGCAGCACTGGATGAAAGATGCAAGGGTCAGGAGTCCAGAAACTCATTGACCTTTTATACACACACAAATTACAAGCAAACAGATCACAGGTGAGGATGGTTACCTTTAATAGCCATTCAAACCCCTGTGTGTCAACTTGTGTGCATGTTATCAGACCTAAATTTACCAGGGTACGTAAACTTTTGATCAGGGTCATTTAGGTAGTTCCTGTTGTCATTATGGTTTAAAAAGAGTGAACAGTTGATTGATAATAAATGGCTTCAGCCAAACACTAACCATGAGTGAAAGAAATGTTTTTTGTGTCATCATTCATACTCTCGGAAAAATAGCCAAGAAATCATAAATTCTGCCCGAGTATGTAAACTTATGAGCACAAACGTACATCCAAATCAGGGGGAAGGGTTTAGAAATTACAGCTCTTAAGAATAGCCCCCCCTTCCCCTCCTTTTTCAAGGGACCAAAAGGAATTGGATAATTGAATCAAAAGCGGTTTCATGGCCAGGTGTGGGCTACTACTTCGTTATTTTTTCATAAATTAAGCAGGTAAAAAAGTCGAGTTGATTTGAAGTGTGGTATTTGAATGCATGATGTAGGTTCACAGCAATAGATTCCAAATGCAAAGGGGCTGTCCAAGAAAGAGAAACAGGCCATTGTAAGGCTTCAAAAATGAAACCAATCCATCAGAGAGATAGCAGCAACATTAGCAGTGGCCAAATCAACAGTTTAGTAAATTCTGAGGAAAGAGGAAAGCACTGGTGAGCTCAGCAACATAAAAAGGCTTGGTCATCCACGGAAAACAACAGTGGTGCATGATCACAGGATCGATCCTCTATGGTAAAGAAACACCCATTCACAACATCCAGACAAGTGAATGACACTCTCCAGGGAGGTGGGTGTATCATTGTCAAAGTCTACAATCAAGAGAAGGCTTCACTAAATCAAATCAAATACAGAAGGTACACCATAAGGTGCAAACCATTCAGAAGCCTGAGAATAGAAAAGCCAGATTAGACTTTGGCAAAAAGCATCTAAAAAAAGCCAGACCAGTTCTGGAAAAGCATTCTTTGGATGGATAAAACTAAGATTAATCTGTATCAGAATGACAGGAAGATAACAAGTATGGGGGAGGTTTTGCTACAGCTCATGATACAAAGCACAAAACGTTATCTGTAAAACAAGGTGGAGGTAGTGTGGCATAGGCATGCATGGCTTCCATTAGCACTGGGTCATTGGTGTTTATTGATGATGTGAAAGAAGCACCCAGCTGAATTCTGAAGTGTTTAGATATATACTGCCAGCCCAGATTCAGCCAAATGCAGCAAAGTTGATTGGACTGCGCTTCAAAGTACAGATAGACAATGATCCAAAACACACTGCAAAAGCAAACCTTTTGAAGGAAAGAAGTATAATATTCTGCAATGACCGAGTCAATCATCTGATCTCAACCCAATTGAGCATGCAATTCACTTGCTGAAGGCAAACTAAAGACAGAAAGACCCACAAAGACTGAAGGACAGCTGCAGTTAGAGCCTGGCAAAGATTTAGAAAGGAGGAAACCCAGTCTTGGGTAATGTCCATGGGTTCCAGACTTCAGGCAGTCATTGCCAGTAAAAGATTTTCAAAAAAATATTAAAAATAAACATTTTATTTGGAATTAAATTAATTTGTCCAATTACAATTGAGCCCCTGAAAATAGAGGGACGGTGTATAAAAATGGTTGCAGTTCCAAAAATTTGTACTTGATATTTATGTTCAACCCCTTCAACTAACTATGTAACTATTTAACTATGTAACTATGTAATTAAAGCCGAAAGTCTGCATTTCAAATTCATTTGGATGGTTTCCTTTTAATTTTATTCTGGTGGCATTCTGGTGCCAAACGTATGAAAATTGTGCCCGTGTACAAATATATATGGACCTAACTGTATATTTAAATACACTGACTATGTCTATGTTTAAAGAAAACTGCCATCGACACACACACATACACAGTAGACAATTGGTATATGCACTCCAAGGTCAATATGAAGGGGCTGGGTACACATTATTTACGAAGTATGCAGCAAGGAACATACTTTATGTAAACCTCAGGACATTGAAGGTCTGGTGTGTGGCTCTCTATGGCTCCAGTCATACTTGGTGTTTTGGGAACGTTGCAATTCTGCTAGCGATCTCAAAGCACACTACAAAGTGCAAAGCGCAGGTTCGGGTGCAATTATATTTAATGGCACCTAAAACACAGTGCAGTTTTGCAGCAAGCTTTTGGGCGACAAGCTTCACAAAACTGCATCCCGTTTTAGGTGCCATTAAAAATACTGGACCCTGAACCTGCGTTTTGCGGTTGTAGTGTGTTTTGAGATCGTAGGCAGAATCGCAACAATTCTGCTGCACTCCCAAAACATCAAGTGTGAATGGAGCCTATGGCTCTCCACAAGAAGGATGTGGATGCCTAGGATTCTGTCTAGGGATTTTAAAAGATTTGAAATCGACTGTTCCATGGTAGAAAACAATCTACAAGTGGTGTCATTGTCAAACGACCAATTGTCCAGATCGGACCAGCCGAGCAAATTCAGCCCAAGAGCAGAGCCTTTCATACTAAAGGAATTCCCCCTAAAAACCCCAACATTTCATTGTGGAATCTGCAGGTAACTGTGTCAAACTTCACGCATCTACAAACAGAAAGATTGCAGTGGGTCAACTTGCATTGGGAGGTGTGACAGAAAAAAGCATTTTTTTTTTGCATAAAAAAGGACGAATAAAGCAATACCACGGTTTGCCATAGGACAATGGGGAGGGTGCAACCGTACTGGGTGAGAAGATGGCCAACAAGTTAAAGAGGCATTTAAACTAGGTGATGGGGGGGTGGGTTTAGATGAATTATTTAGTTCAGTGGGCACAAATGGACATATTAGCGGTAGGGTGTTGGGAGTTCCAAAGCCCAAGGTGGGTATGGGGGGGGGGGGAATACCAATGCTAGAAGCCTCTCCAACAAGATGGGAGAGCTGGAGCTGCTGATGTATGAGGAGGACTTAGAATTTGTGGGGATTTCAGGGACTTTGACAGCTCTCATGATTGGCTGGCGACCATTCAGGGGTATTCCCTTTATCCCAGAGACAGAGAAGTTAAAAAAGGGGGATGGGTATGTCTGTATTTTAAGAACAGTGTACAGGTAAATAGGAGGGACGATATTAATTATGGAGCTAAGGAGGAGGTAGAATTTCAAAGTGAAGGCACTATGGGGAAAGTAATATTGGGCGTATGCTATAGGCCCCCAAATCAGAGGGAGGAGGGGGGAGGTCGACCTCCTTTCAAAGATTGGAACGGCAGCAAGGACGGGAAATGTCATTTTAATGGGGGACTTTAATTATCCAGATATAGACTGGGCAGAAGGAACCGCACATTCATCCAAGGCTCGGGAGTTCCTAAATGTTTTACAGGATAATTTCATGGGTCAGATGGTGAATGCACTGACAAGAAACAATACGGTACTAGACTACTGATTACCAACAATACGGACCTGATCATGGATATAGAAATACTATAGAAAAACTTGGGAAAAAGTGACCATAGGTCAATTAGTTTCAGTATTAATCATAGCAATAGGAAACACAAGGGTAATATAAGGACACTGAATTTCAAAAGAGCCAACTTCCCTAAATTGCGCTCTTTGCTAGAAAATATCAAATGGGATAGAACCCTGGGAACAAAACACGGAGGAAAAATGGGAGTGCTTCAAGAACATACTAAACAAAAGGGACTGGCCAGTTCATTCCAAAGGGGCCTAAATTTAAAAGAGCAAAAATAAACCCAGGGTGGCTAAACTCCAACATAAAAAGGCATATTAATACCAAAGAAAAGGCATTCAAAAATACAAGGCTGAGGGGCCATTGGCAGCATTCCAACAGTACAAAGAGTGCAATAAGAAATGTAAAGGCAAAATCAAGGCGGCTAAAATAGAACACGAGAGACATATAGCGGTAAAGAGTAAAAAAAAAAAAAAAACAAGAAATTCTTTAAGTATATAAATGGTAAAAAAGCAAGATCAGAACAAATTGGCCCCATAAAAGATGATGAAGGGAATCTGGCCACAGAGGACAGAGAGAAGACGAAAGTGCTAAATTTCTTCTCTTCAGTCTTCACAAAAGAATTGGGGGGGGCTACAATATCCCAGCTTGTAATGCTAAATTAAATAATACACCACAGGAAGTACCCCCATGGTTAACAGAAGATAGACTTAGGGTCTATTCACACTAGCGCGACTTGTCAGGCGACTTGGTCGCCTGACAAGTCGCGGTCGGTTGCTCACCATTGAATAGTACAGGACCTGTTCTAATAGGAGCGACACAAGTCGCTCCGACTTAGAAAAAGGGTCCTGTACTACTTGGGGCGACCTGGAGCCGACTTGCATTGACTTCAATTATATGAAGTCCCTGCAAGTCGCGCCGAGGTCGCGGTACACACTGTGCACCACAACTTCACAGGTCGCCCCAGCAAGTCGTGTCGCACCAGTCTGAATGGGCGCTTAGAACTAAACTAGAGAAACTTAACATAAATAAAATCACCGGGACCGGATGGCTTGCACCCGAGGGTTCTTAAAGAATTCAGCCAGGTGATAGCCAGACCGTTATTCTTGATCTTTACGGATAGTCTATAGACAGGAATGATGCCAGCTGATTGGAAAAAAGTCAACGTGATTCCGATATTTAAAAAAGGGCCAAGATATGTCCCGGGTAACTATAGACCTGTCAGCTTAACATCAGTAGTCTGCAAGATTTTGGAGGGGATGTTAAGGGACTATATACAAGACTTTAGTAATGAAAACGGTATTAGTAGTAATCAGCACGGAATCATGAAAAATCGTTCTTGCCAGACCAATCTATTAACCTTCTACGATGAAGTGAGTTGCCATCTAAATAAAGGAAGGCCTGTGGATGTGGTGTATCTGGACTTTGCAAAGGCATTTGACAGTTCCCCACAAATGCTTACTGTACAAACTAAGGAAGGTAGGTATGGACCATAGGGGGAGTACCTGGAAAGAGAACTGGCTCCAGGGGAGAGTCCAGAGGGTGGTGATAAATGCAGAGTACTCGGATTGGGCGGGTGTGAAAGTGGGGTCCCCCAAGGATCTGTCCTGGGACCAATCCTGTTTAATTTATTCATAAATGATCTAGAGGAGGGGATATCTAGCACAATCTCAGCATTTGCGGATGATACTAAAGTAAGTAGGGCAATAACTTCTATGCAGGAAGTGGAAACCTTACAAGCAGATCTGAACAAAAAAATGGGGTGGGCAACTACATGGCAGATGAGGTTTAATGTTGAAAAATGTAAAGGTAATGCACTTGGGCGTCAGAAACACAAACACAAGCTACTCACTAGGGGGGGACCTCTGAAGGAATCTAAGATAGAAAAGGACCTGGGGGGTCCTAGTGGACAACAGGCTTGGCAGTGGCATGTAATGCCAAGCAGCTGCAAGCAAACCCAATAGAATACTGGCATGTATAAAAAAAAAAAAAAAAAAAACAAAAAGGATTCACTCCAGAAATGAAGAGATTATTCTCCCACTCTACAAGACTCTGGTCCGGCCACATCTGGAGTATGCTGTCTAGTTCTGGTCACCGGTCCTCAGAAAGGATGTGCTGGAACTGGAGAGAGTCCAGAGAAGGGCAACAAAAATAATTAGGGAAATGGAGGATCTAAGCTATGAGGAAAGACTGCAAGCATTGAACTCATTCTCTCTGGAGAAGAGATGCTTGAGAGGGGATATGATATCAATGTACAAATACTGTACTGGTGACCCTAGCATAAGGAACAAACTTTTCAGAGAAAGGGAATACAATAAGACATGTGGCTATTCATTAAAACTAGGAGTCCAAACAGTACTAATACACAAAATGAAAAAAAAAAAAAAAAAACAAGGTCACAGGTGGTGAGAGAGAGGGGGGGGGTTCATAAAAACGGTCAGATAGTGATTTAAAGAACGTGAGGCCCACATTTAGACCATTATCTTTTGTGTCAAGTCATTCTTAGTTCAAGAACAACTGAATACTGTCTGTTTTTTTTTATTTGCACCGTCAAAATTCTCAGGACAACATTTTGGTGCGTGCCCCTTCTACAAGGCCCAAGCAGCTGTCGTTCTTAGCACTTATTCTTACAAAAAAGTCCACAAGAGTGCAGGTGGTGTTTCAAAATGCCAGAAAAAGGCTCCCTTAAACAGACAGGAAACAGGAGTGAGGTTGGATGCTTACTGGAACCCAATGGCTCTCATAACTAAGACAAAAGTGATTCAGGGATGAACCCCATTAAGTGATGCAAACCAGCTAATGCCTCCGGCTTCACTCCCATGTACCAAGAAAATGTAAGATATAAAATGCTCATTGTGCAATATATCCTTAAAATATAATTAAGATAAAAAAAGTGCACTTATTCCATTAAAAATATGTTTGGGGTTTATCCCTAAAGCGCTTGACTTCTCAGTTGTGTGTGAGCCATTGCATTTCTTGGAGCCTTTTTCTCGAGTTTTGAAACACCTCCTGCACTCTTGTTGACTTTTTTGAGCAACTGGGCACTGACTGTTACTGGATTGTTTTATTTTCGTTATTTTATGTGTTTATATTTTTTGTAACATTTTTGTAACATTTTTGGAAATAGCATTGCACAATATATATTAAATATTAAAGGTTTTCCATCATTTACCTTGTGCTATCTGCTTTTCCTGTTTTTTATATATTTCTTGATATAACATCAATCTAAGCATGGAATTCATTGCGTATATATGTATATACAAGTCATGTAGAATGCTTAGAAGAAGTAAATTCTGCTAAAGGAAGCGATACATGCCACGGGTGTACTTAATTTTTCCCACAGTGCACTATTATATCCATTAATATTTAGCTTGAATAAAAGTTTGAAAAGCCGAAACTTTCCTGTGTTTCATTAAAGATATCTTCTTTATCTCTCCGAGTGAAGATCTAATATTTGGATTTTTCAAATATATAGTCTCCAGGGGTGTACTTACATTTTCACATAACCACATGTAAGGCACTTTTCATGCTACGTCACTGCATTACTGCACAATTAAGTGCAGCACACCTTCATTCGACATGCCAAAAGCACCAAACCTTGTGACAGATGCATTTTGCTGCACAACGCACATTAGGGGGGGAATGGTGCATGCGCCATTTTTTGGCAGTGGGCTGCAAGACACATTGGTCAGCGAGAAGCTCTGGGGTGCTGTTCAAAAAAATAGCTTTTTATTTGCGCACGCAATGTGTTGTGGTAAAGCGAACCGTAACGTGAGCATTACCACGACAACATAGTTTGAACAGCCCCTAACAAGGAGGGGAGCCCGATATTTGGTACACAGTACTGTGAAAAGGGTTGCAACAAACACCAGTTTACAAACAAAACCTCGTAACCCGTTTAGTTGCCTTCTCCGGAGCTCTGGCATGAAGGAATTTCTGCAGCTCTGCCACAAAACACAAGATCAGCAGTTTACCGTTCTACTATTCTATAAGCACAGCCATAGGCTACACTACTAAATAGAAAGTAGAGATTGTGTATATTATATATAAATTAACAAATATATCTTACCCATGTACATATAATTAACAACTATAAAAATAAAAAAAAAATAAAAACATTTATTCATAGACATTGATAAGAGTTAAATGAAGCTCATTATATTTACAGCTATAATTAAAATTGTTAAAGCTTACCTTAAACTAAGGGTGTATTCAGACCATTATGTTTTCATGCATTTAATCATACATTTAAAAAACATATAAAGTCACATGATGAGTTATGAATCAGTTCTTATCTTCAAATGTTATAGTGTTTAAAATATCATTGTTTACAGAGATGGAAGTGTGGGTGTTTTTCCCTTAAAAATGCCCATTATTATTATTATCATTATTATACAGGATTTAAATAGTGACGAAAAGTATTTGCGCAGAGCTTTACAACGTGAGGGCAGACAGTACAGTTACAATACAGGAGAAAATCGAGGTTCAGCTCATTAGAGCTTACAATCTAAAAAAGGAAAGTCAAGTGATACAAAGTAATAACTGAGGAATGGGCTGATGGCTAAAATATTAGTACAGTTCTTAGGTGGTAGTAGGATAAGCAACTCTTAAAGTGGTGTTCCACCCTATTTTTATACTTACCTCCATCTTCTCGCTCCGGGTCACCTGAAAAAGAAATGGATAATCGCATATTTTTTTTTTTTTTTTTACTTACCTCGTAGCGAAGAAAAAATACTTACCTTAATTCCTTCTTCCTCGGCCGCGGCCCGTCGTCACTTCCTGGCTCTGCAATGATTCCTGGGAGCTGAACGTCATAGCTCCCAGGAATCATTGCACCTGCACCGGCCCCGACGTCAGTTCCGGGTCGCGCGCGTCATCCCCTTCTAAACAGCTTCTGGGCATGCCCAGAAGCTGTAGAGGGATGACGCGCGCGACCCGGAAGTGACGTCGGGGCCGGCGCAGAGCATCGTGGGACCAAAGAAGGCGGAAGAAGACGCCGAAGGGGATCTCGCTGGCTTCAAGCTGCCCACATCTGAGATGGCAGCGCTGGACAAGACGTTGCATGGTAAGTATTTGTCCTAACAGGTAAGTGCAACCCGGGACAGATCAGAGGCTAGTCATTGTGGAATGCACTAGCCCTGACTGTCCCGGGGGTATTAAAAAAAAAAAAAAATCCAGGGTGGAACTCCGCTTTAAAAAGGGAAGGGTTTTTAGGGATAGTCAAAGAGGACAGAGTAGTATATACAGTGCCTTGCGAAAGTACTCGGCCCCCTTGAACTTTGCAACCTTTTGCCACATTTCAGGCTTCAAACAAAGATAAAAAAACTAATTTTTTTGAAGAATCAACAACAAGTGGGACACAATCATGAAGTGGAACGAAATTTATTGGATATTTCAAACTTGGTTAACAAATAAAAAACTGAAAAATTGGGCGTGCAAAATTATTCAGCCCCTTTACTTTCAGTGCAGCAAACTCTCTCCAGAAGTTCAGTGAGGATCTCTGAATGATCCAATGTTGACCTAAATGACTAATGATGATAAATAGAATCCACCTGTGTGTAATCAAGTCTCCGTATAAATGCACCTGCACTGCGATAGTCTCAGAGGCCCATTTAAAGCGCAGAGAGCATCATGAAGAACAAGGAACACACCAGGCAGGTCCGAGATACTGTTGTGGAGAAGTTTAAAGCCAGATTTGGATACAAAAAGATTTCCCAAGCTTTAACCGCTTGCCGACTGCGCACAGTATATTTACTGCGGCAGTCGGCCCCGGCCAGGCAGAGTGACGTAGGTCTACGTCGCTCGCCTGTCACTCCTTCCAGAGCCAATAGCGGGCGGGCGCGCGCCCGCTGAGGCGCGCGCCCGCCTCTGCTCGTTCACGGAGGAGTGCGGGAGTGTGACTGGCGGACCCGATGTCCGCCGGTCACACTACGATCGCCGCTACAGCGGGAGAAAGACAGAGCGGCTTGTGTAAACAAGCCACCTGTCAGTTCTCCCTGTGTAAAAGTGAAGATCAGACAGTTCTACTATGTAGAACTGTTGATCTTTGTTTTTACACTAGTAGACCTGTCCCTACACAGTTAGAATCACGCCCCTAGGACACACTTAACCCCTCCCTGTCCAATACTGTTAACCCCTTCCCTGCCAGTGTCATTTTTGCAGTAACAGTGCATATATATAGCACTGATTACTGCAGTAATGTCACTGGTACCCCCAAAAGTGTAAAAAATGTCAGTCAAGGGTCCGATCTGTCCGCCGCAATGTCGCAGTACCGCAAAAAAAAAAATCGCAGATCGCCGCCATTACTCGTTAAAAAAAAAAAAAACACCAAAAATGACAAAAATCTTTCCCTTTGTTAGTAAACGCGATAACTTTTGCGCAAACCAATCAAAATACGCTTTTTGCGATTTTTTTTACCAAACATAGGTAGCGTAAAACAAATTGGCCGAAAATTTTAAAAAATTTTGATTTTTACATTTTTTTTTGGGGGAATTTCATATAAAAAAAAGTGAAAAATAATTTTGTTTTTGCAAAAATTACGCTCTTTTTTTGTTTATAGCGCGTGATCAAAAAATCGCACAGGTGATCAAATACCACCAAAAGAAAGCTCTGTTTGTGGGAAAAAAAGGACGTGAAATTCGTTTAGGTACAGCGTCGCACGACCGCGCGATTGTCCGTTAAAGTCACGCAGTAAAAAATCGCAAAATAACCCCTGGTCTTTTAGCAGGAAAATCCTCCGGTGGTAAAGTGGTTAAACATCCCAAGGAGTACTGTGCAAGTGAGAATATTGAAATGGGAGTATCAGACCACTGCAAATCTACGAAGGCCTGGCCGTCCCTCTAAAATTTCAGCTCATACAAGGAGAAGACTGATCAGAGATGCAGCCAAGAGGCCCATGATCACTCTGGATGAACTGCAGAGATCTACAGCTGAGGTGGGAGACTCTGTCCATAGGACAACAATCAGTCGTATACTGCACAAATCTGGCCTTTATGGAAGAGTGGCAAGAAGAAAGCCATTTCTTAAAGCGGAGTTCCACCCTGGAATACTTTTTTTTAAATAAAAATACCTCCGGGACAGTCAGGGCTAGTACATTCCACAATGGCTAGCCTCTGATCTGTCCCGGGTTGCACTTACCTTTTAGGACAAATACTTACCTTGAAAGTATTGTCCAGCGCTGCCATCTCAGGTGTGGGCAGCTTGAAGCCAGCGTGATCCTCTTCGGCGTCCTCTTCCGTCTTCTTCGGTCCCACGATGCACTGCACCGGCCCCGCCGTCACTTCCGGTGCGCGCGCGTCATCCCTCCACAGCTGTCCAGAAGCTGTCTAGAAGGGAATGACGCGCGCGCCCCGGAACTGATGTCGGGGCCGGTGCAGGCGCAATGATTCCTGGGAGCGATGACGTTCAGCTCCCAGGAATCATTGCAAAGCCAGGAAGTGACGACGGGCCGCTGCCGCCGAGGGGAGGAAGGAGGAAGTAAGGTAAGTATATTTTCTTCTCTACGAGGTAAGTAAAAAAAAAAAAAAAATGCGATTATCCATTTGTTTTTCCAGGTGACCCGGAGCGAGAAGATGGGAGGTAAGTATCATTTTAGGGTGGAACTTTAAAAGATATCCATAAAAAGTGTCATTTAAAGTTTGCCACAAGCCACCTGGGAGACACACCAAACATGTGGAAGTAAAAAGCTCTGGTCAGATGAAACCAAAATCTAACTTCTTGGCAACAATGTAAAACGTTATGTTTGGCGTAAAAGCAACACAGCTCATCACCCTGAACACACCATCCCCACTGTCAAACATGATGGTGGCAACATCATGGTTTGGGCCTGCTTTTCTTCAGCAGGGACAGGGAAGGTGGTTAAAATGGATGGGAAGATGGATGGAGCCAAATACAGGACCATTCTGGAAGAAAACCTGATGGAGTCTGCAAAAGACCTGAGACTGGGACGGAGATTTGTCTTCCAACAAGACAATGATTGTTGTTGAAGACAATGACCAAAACAGAAAAGCAAAATCTACAATGGAATGGTTCACAAATAAACATATCCAGGTGTTAGAATGGCCAAGTCAAAGTCCAGACCTGAATCCGATCGAGAATCTGTGGAAAGAACTGAAAACTGCTGTTCACAAACGCTCTCCATCCAACCTCACTGAGCTCGAGCTGTTTTGCAAGGAGGAATGGGCAAAAATTTCAGTCTCTCGATGTGGAAAACTGATAGAGACATACCCCAAGCGACTTACAGCTGTAATCACAGCGAAAGGTGGCGCTACAAAGTATTAACTTAAGGGGGCTGAATAATTTTGCACGCCCAATTTTTCTGTTTTTTTGTTTGTTAAAAAAGTTTGAAATATCCAATAAATTTCGTTCCACTTCACGATTGTGTCCCACTTGTTGATTCTTCACAAAAAATTAATTACAGTTTTATATCTTTATGATTGAAGCCTGAAATGTGGCAAAAAGTCGAAAAGTTCAAGGGGGCCGAATACATTTGCAAAGCACTGTAGTTGGAGAGGTTGGAGGTAGGGAGTTCCAGATGATGGGAGAGGCCTGGGGAGAAGGAGGAAGGGAGGAGGAAAATATTAAGTGATGCCGAAGGTGCGGTGGGAGGATAGGTAGGATGAGAACCAACGAAGAGTACAGTCCTGGAGACCAAAAAAGGAATGACTTTTTTTGAGGAGGAGGTGGTCGATTGAATCAAATGCAGCAGAGAGGTCTAAAAGTAGGAGTAGGAGTAAATAGCTTGGAAGATTTAAGATAGCAGTTTCTGTGGAATGCTGATGGTGAATTCAAGACTGAAGGGAATTAAGATGGTGAATTCAAGACTGAAGGGAATTAAGATAGTTAATTCTCAGTGAGGTGGTAGCTCAGGTCAGTTGTAGACCAGGCGTTTAAAGAGTTTGGAGGAAAAGGGGAGAAAATAGACGGTCATAGGTTTGGATTGGTGGGATTCAACAATGCCCCCTTACATTTTTTACTGCACCCCACCCCCCATCCAGTCCTGGTGTTGAGTCGGATGCCCCAAGCTGCCTGTTCTCATTTTGGACCAGTAATGAACCAGCTATTGGGAATTACTGATTTGGATGAGCAGAAATTGGGGCGATCTGAGGTGTGAGTGTGCAGGATGTGGGAGTGATCGAAAGGGGTGATGCAGAAATTGGGGTAATGTGGGGTGTGAAGGTGCAAAGCTCAACATTAATTTTTTTACTATCAAATTGTTTACAGCATTTTTTAATCACATGCTGACCAGCCGCAGTAGTAACACTGCGGCAGGTCACCTATGTTGCTGCGAAATTAGGTACATGTACGTTGCTTCATGTAGCAGTTAGTGATGCCGTGTACGCTCCGTCAGAGGCTAGAGGAGGAGCCAATCAGCGGGTCCAGTGGCCGCGATGTCCGTCTGGCACCTGCGATCGCGCCCCAATGTAAACCTGGCAGACCGCTGTTCTGCCAGTGATAAACAAAGGGATCCGGTGTTCCTCCTATTTGGAAACACAGGTCTCTATGTTCTTCCAGTGAGCCTATTCCCCACAAAGTTAGAAAGCACCACCTAGGCACACATTTAACCCTTTGATTGCCCCTGGTGTTAACCCCTATTCCTGCCAGTGTCATTAGCATAGTAACTGCATATTTTTAGCACCGATTACTGTAGTAATGTCAGTGGTCTCCCAAAAGTGTCGAAAATGTCAGTTAGGTGTTCGATTTGTCCATCGCAATGTCGCAGACCCGCTAAAAATCACTGATCGCCGCCTTTACTAGTAAAAAAATGTATAAAAATTACAAAATATCTTACCCCTAGTTAGTAGACACGATAACTTCTGCGCAAACCAATCAATAGACACTCATTGGGGGATTTTCTTTTTACTAAAAATATGTAGCAGAATACATATTGGCCTAAAATTATGAAAAAATAAATTATTTTTTTTTTTTTTTATTGGGAATGTTTTATAGCAGAAAGCATAAGATACGTTTTATTTATTTATTTTTTTTTTTAGAATTGTCGCTCTTTTTTGTTTACAGTGCAAAAAAAAAAAAAACAACATATCGCAGGAGGTGATTAAATACCACCAAAAGAAAGCTCTATTTGTTGGAAAAAATAAGAATGGTCTGGTCATTCAGGGGGTAAAACCTTCTGGTCCTTAAGTTGTTAAAAGTACCTTTTCGCGATTGAGAGTGTGTAAAGTTGAATTTTTTTTTTTTTTTTCCTCTTCTCACGTAGCTGGGCACCTAATTTCTTTGAAAACATTTTCAGCATACCCCTGCTAGATTTAAAACTAGCAAATTTTATTTTGAATACAACGGGTAATGAGACAAGTTAGGTTGCAAAGTTCAAAACAAACTGGAGTGGAGCCAACTTGTACATTCACTTAAAGAAGAGATGTTACCATAGTCAAGCTTGGATATGATGAGGGCATGCACTAGTTCACTGTAGTGGTTATTATGGTTTTGTCATATGTAAGGAAGGTATGGTTGCAGAAATCAACTTGAAAAAAAGAGATCCCGTCACCAACTTGGAAATATTGCAGATAAAGCACAGAAAACTCAAAATTTTTAATTTTTTTTTTTTTTTTTTTAAATGCTGGTCTTACACAAAAAGAACCAAGGGCTTCAGAGCCCTTTCCATGCCTAATTTATGGAGTGATTGCTCAATGACTACAGCACTGTATGCAATAAAGATAAAAAGGTAGGAAATTAAGATTTTTTCATATTTTCTGACTGGAGTCTGGCTTTAGGTGGAAATTAAGCAGAGGCGGCTAAAGTGTTAAACTTGGAGAATGAAATAACAAAACAAGACATTTCTTCCTCAAGTAGGTAAATGAAGTTGGGTCTAGAAAAGTGACTTGATCGGGGAAGCAGATTAAAAGTTATTCTTGTTACCTGTACTGGTAAATAGGGGTCACAGGTTCTACATAAATCTTGTGTTAAAGAGTGGGAAAATGGGGATGGAACTTCATTCCATGCTCCAGCAGAGCTGTAGTGCTGCCCATGTCTACTTCACAAGCCTGTCTAGTGCATTACTGACCTCTTAAAATGTTTGCAGACTGCCTGCAAAACTAATCCAAGGGCTTTATACTCACTGACCTTAGGCAAGCATGATAAGCAGTCCTGATTCGTGCTTTATAAATTGTATACTTGTTACCAGTCACAGAATGAAACGGTTTAAACCTGTGACAACCAGGCAACTAGTATTGTTAATAGGGGGCTTACCAATGGCAGTTTCCATATTTTTGTTCATATAGGTTCTCTTATTTTACCGTTTTTCCACATCCTGTACATGGTACAGTAGTGACAGATGTAGGATATATCCTTTCAACTTGGTGCATGTAAACTGAGGTCCATACTACATACATCATTTACTATAGTTCAGTCTTGATTCTTTGTACATTATATGCATAAAAAAAGTAATACAACTAACAAAAACCATTAGGAATGCAAGCAATTCACCATTATTCTGTTGGTTACTTTTGATATCTTGTGCTACATGCAAAGATATTGCTCTATATGCACATCCAATCTCAATGGGATTAGATTTCATATTATATTAACCACTTCTAGACCGGAAGAATTTGCCCCCCTAATGACCAGGCCATTTTTTGTGACTCGGCACTGCATTACTTTGACAATTGTGCGGTTGTGCAACGCTGTACCTTAAAGCGGAGTTCCGGCCACAGAAAAAAAAAATTCAATGAACATACCCCGGGACAGTCAGGGCTAGTACATTCCACAATGGATAGTCTCTGACCTGTCCCGGTTCGCACTTACCTTTTAGAAGAAATACTTACTTTTAAAATGTCTTCTCCAGCGCTGCCATCTCAGGTGTGGGCAGCTTGAAGCCAGCGCGATCCTCTTCTGCGTCCTCTTCCGTCCTCTTTGGTCCCACGATGCACTGCACCGGCCCCGCCGTCACTTCCGGGTCTGCAGCGTCATCCCTGCACAGCTTCTGCTCATGCCCAGAAGCTGTTTAGCAAGGTATGACGCCCCTACACCGGAACTGACGTCCGGGCCGGTGCAGGCGCATTGATTCCTGGGAGCGTTGACGTTCAGCTCCCAGGAATCATTGCAAAGCGGAAGGGGAAGTGGAAGAAAGGGGAGTATATTTTTCTGCAATTACAAGGCAAGTAAAAAAAAAAAAAAAAAAAATCGTAATTACCCATTTCTTTTTCAGGTGAGCTATAGCAAGCGGATGGCCCAAAATCGACTATTATTAATAAAATGGATGTCCTTTTTTCCCCACAAATAGAGCTTTCTTTTGGTGGTATTTGATCACCTGTGCAATTTTTATTTATTGCAATATAAAACAAAAAAAAGGAGCGAGAATTCTGAAAAAAAAAAAATATTTTCCCACTTTCTGCTATATAAAACATTCCCCCAAAAAAAAAAAAAATGTACAAATGAAATTTTATTCATAATTTTAGGCCAATTTGTATTCTGCTACATATTTTTGTTAAAAAAAAATCCCAATAAGCGTATTTTGATTGGTTTGCACAAAAGTTATCGTGTCTACAAACTAGGGGAAAGATTTAGGTCATTTTTATTTATATATTTTTTTTTTTTTTTTACTAGTAATGGCGGTGATCAGCAATTTTTAGTGGGACTGCGCCATTGCGGAGGACAGAACGGAGCCCTAACTGACATTTTTGACACTTTTGGGGGCACAAGTGACATTGCTACAGTAACCAGTGCTAAAAATATGCAGTTATTGTAATGACACTGGCAGGGAATGGGTTAACCCAGGGGTGATCAAATGGTTAAGTGTGAGCCTAGGGGAGTGTTTTCTAACTGTATGGGTGATAGGCTCACTGGATGACCTAAATAGGAGGATCACAGGCACTCTGTGTTCATTCCAGAGAGAACAGTCTGTTGTGTTTACAACAACAGACCGTCGGTCTCTCTCCACGTGGAGCGATAGTGGGTGCCCGGAAGCAATCGCGGCCGCCGGCCCCGTGGATCGACTTCCCCGCTTCCCGTATGGGGTGGGCCCATACAGGCATAGAAAAGCCCGACTGCCGCAGTATATCTGCGGCGGGCGGTTGGAAAGTGGTAACTAAAGTATTATTATATAGCTAGATAGTTGGGAAGGTTTAACAAAGACACCGGTCAAACAGTTTAACCTGAGTTGGTGTATACTTTTTTCCATATCTCTGTACATTTTATTCGCTAAGGAATAAATCTAAACATTTTTTTTTAACTCCCTGCAGGCACCACAAACTGTGGAAGGATGTGGAACTCCCTTACTGCTTTAACAGTAAGGCTGGGTTTCCCGCATCCAATTCACATGACAGGAGATTGTGACCAGCTCTCAAGTAAGCCGGTTCACACACCTCCGGGGCGGCTGCGGTCCGAATTGGAAAAGGGTCCTGTGCATCTTCTGGTCAATTTCAGGTCCAAATTCAGGCAAAAATTTGCAACCAAAAATGGAGAACAGGGACACACCAGACCCCTTGCTGTAGCCGTGGCCAGTGTGAACCCAGCCTAAAGAACACCTTATAAAGTTTAAGATTGAAGTGTTTCCCATTCACCTTCACTGAAAAGTTTCCTCCCAATGCTAGAGCCCCCAGGTAAAAAGGTCTGTATCTCATATCATATACCCTTCTTAAGTGTCCCTTCTCCAGGCAGTAGATGTTTGTAGTCATTCCTCTTCTTAACGGAGGTCCTCCAACCTCCTTATCAGCTTTGTTGCGCCTTTCTGGACTTTCTCCAGTTCAGGGTCATCCTTCCTAAGGATTGGTGACCATAACTGGATGGCTTACTCAATATGTAGCTGAACCAGAGTTTTGTGGAAGAATTGTAGTGTATCTCGAGTAAAATACCATTTTTAATGCATGCTAATAATCTGCTGGTTTTGCATGATATTACCAAGTCCCCAGATCTTTTTCCATCCTTGATGCACTCAGAGGTTCTCCCCTTACCTGCATATTTTTGGCTTTCAAGTGTATTACTTTACATTTTCCTACATTAAACCTCATCTGCCGCAAAGCTGTCCATCCCTCTATTACAACTAGATCTTATGTAAAAGCCCTTGTATAAAATATACAAAAAGCACAAAGCAATTTTATATTAAACTACATAGGAAAACATATAGAAGAACGGTATTTAAGTAAAGGAGTCACTCAAACTACTACTCTTGTTTGTGATTGCTTCCTGGGAGGAGAATGAGACAGAGAGAAAAGAAACAAGAGAAGCAGGTGGAAAAAAAATACCCACAGTTCCCGGTTATTGCTTTACATACTGCCAGCATCAAATTATGTAGCGGGTACTTCATCTTCAATATAATTAGGAAATATGTTTCGCTATGTTTTTTAATTAAAAGTAGAATTATCATTTTAAAAAAAATTAGAAATGTATATAAAATTGATACATAAAAACAGGTCATCAATACATTTAATGAATGCAGCCACCACATCCAAGGACTGGTATACTACATTAGATTATATTTTTGTTCCTGGGTTTTAGAGACTTTAAAGTCAAGATACAAACAAGCCCACAATAGGCGTTTCATTTTTCATGAGAACTGGTCGGCTCTTTTCCTAATACAACACTAATCAGGTGGGTAGAAGGAAAGCAGATCTTTTATGCTGCATCCAGTTTGATAAGAGTGCTGGCAAGACTTCCAGAAGAAAATTAAGAATACCCAATAAAATTGGCTCGATTCTTTGCAATGTATTAAGGTTCACATGGAGGTGATGTTTTTCTCACCTCAACAAAACCAGATCATTTATATAGGCCAGAATTCTTCTGAAATACGAGATTATGCATCTTTCTATTACAAATAATTCTAAACAGATCACAAATACATCATCCTTATAGATTCAGAAACATAAGATTGCCTTGTTTATAGCCACAAGTTTTACTTACAGTATGCTTGAATTATCTTTCTATAGGTCTTTTTTTTTTTTTTTTTTTTTCCCCCTCAAAAATTACTTAGAAGACCCAAACACACACAAACAAATAATTTTTTATATACACACACACATATACATACATACATAAATATATACACACACACACACACACACATACATACACACACACACATTCAAAAGTTTGGGGGTCACCCAGACAATTTCATGTTTTCCCTGAAAGCTCACTTTTATTCATCAAATGAGTTGAAAAAAAATGAGGTTAAAAATAATGGATTTTTATTTGAAATAATTTTGTCCTTCAAAACTTTGCTTTCAAATAATTCTCAATTTGCAGCAATTACAGCCCTGCAGACCTTTGGCATTTTAGCTGTTAATTTGTTGAGGTAATTTGAAGAAATTTCACCCCACGCTTCCTGAAGCACCTCCCACAAGTTGGATTGGGTTGTTGGGCACTTCTTACGTACTATACGGTCAAGCTGCTCCCACAACAGCACAATAGGGTTGATATCTGGCCACTGCGCTGGCCACTCCATTACAGAAAGAATACCAGCTTACTGCTTCTTCCCTAAATAGTTCTTGCATAGTTTAGAGGTCTGCTTTGGGTCATTTTCCTGTTGTAGGAGGAAATTGGCTCCAATCAACCACAGGGTATAGCATGGCGTTGCAAAATGGAGTGATAGCCTTTCTTATTCAAAATCCCTTTTACCTTGTACAAATCTCCCACTTTACCAACACCAAAGTAGTACCAGACCACCACATTACCTCCACCATGCTTGACAGATGGCGTCAGGCACTCCTCCAGCATCTGTTTACTTGTTCTTCTGTTTGATCCATACACCTCAAACTTAGATTAGTCTGTAACACTTTTTTCCAATCTTCCTCTGTCCAATATCTGTGTTATTTTGCCCATCTTAATCTTTTCCTTTTATTGGCCAGTCTCAGATATGGCTTTTTCTTTGCCACTCTGCCTAGAAGGCCAGCATCCCGGGGGTCGCCTCTTCACTGTGGATCTTGAGACTGGCGTTTTGCAGGAACCATTTAATGAAGCTGCCAGTTGGGGACCTGTGAGGCGTCTATTTCTCAAACTAGAGACTCTAATGTACTTGTCCTCTTGCTTAGTTGTGCACCGGGGTCTCCCTCTTCTCTTTCTATTCTGGTTGGAGCCTGTTTGTGCTGTTCTCTGAGGGGAGTAGTACACACCATTGTAGGAAATCTTTAGTGTCTTGACAATTTCTCGCATGGAATAGCCTTCATTTCTCAGAACATGCGCATACTCTCCAGTTTCAGAAGAAAGTTCTCTTTTTCTGCCCATTTTGAGAATATAATCTAACCTGCAGATGCACCAGATACTCAACTAGCTCAAAGGAAGGCCAGTTCTATATCTTCTCTAATCAGCAAAAGTTTTCAGCTGTGATAACCTAATTGCACAAGGGTTTTGTAATCATCATTTAGCCTTTTAATATGATTAACACAATGTACCATTAGAACACAGGAGTGATGGTTGCTGCTCATTAATTTATGGTTATCTTCATTGAAAAAAAAAAAAAAAAAATGCTTTTCTTTCAAAAATAGACATTTCTAAGTGACCCCAAACTTTTGAACGGTACTGTATATAGCTATATATTATGAATAAATATAAAATGGCAGTCCGAAATTTTCTCTCACACCGCAGTGGTTTTTCAAACGCAATTTTTTGGGAATACACTTAATTTAAAAAAAAAAAAAAAAAAAAAAAAAAAAAAAAAAAAAAAACACCCACACCACACATACCCCAATTTTTTTGGAGACAATAAATGAGGATGTTACACAGAGTAAATAGATACCAAAAAATGTCATGCTTTAAAATTGCACGCATTCATCAAATGGCTACAGTACTTAGGTGACGCTTTAAACATTTCTACAGGTTACCCGTTTAGAATTACAGAGGGGGTCTAGTGCTAGGACTATTGCTCTCGCTCAGACGTTCGCATTGATACCTCACATGTGTGGTGCAAACACCATTTATACATGTGGGTGTGACCTATGCATGCGTTCACTACTGCGAGCAGACGGGAACTGGGGCACTTTAAAAAATATATATTTTTTTACACTGTCCCTTTAACCACTTTACCACTAGAGCATTTTGCTGTCTTACGTCTGGGCCACTTTTTGCGATTCGGCGCTGTGCGACTTTAACTGACAATTGCGCGGTCATGCGACTCCGTATCCAAAAAAAATTTACGTCCTTTTTTTCCCACAAACAGAGCTTTCTTTTGGTGGTATTTGATCACCTGTGTGATTTTTACTTTTTGCGCTATAAACAAAAAAAAGAGCATTTATTTTGAAAAAATAACAATATTTTTCACATTTTTTTTATATGAAATTCCCCCCAAAAAAGATGTAAAAATCAATTTTTTTTTAAATTTTTGGCCAATTTGTTTTCTGCTACCCATGTTTGGTAATAAAAAAATCGCAATAAGCGTATTTTGATTGGTTTGCGCAAAGTTATTGCGTTTACTAAGGGAAAGATTTCTGACATTTTTGGTGGTTTTTTTTTTTTAACGAGTAATGGCGGTGATCTGCGATTTTTTTTGCGGGACTGCGACATTGCGGCGGATAGATCGGACCCTTGACTGACATTTTTGACACTTTTGGGGGTACCAGTGACATTACTGCAGTAATCAGTGCTATAAATATGCACTGGTACTGTAAAAATGACACTGGCAGGGAAGGGGTTAATTTTATTGGAGAGGGAGGGGTTTATGTATGCCTGGTGTTTACTAACGTGTGTGGGGGGAGGTGACTGAGTGAGCCAGGGACAGATCGGATGTTCAGCTATGCTCAACACTGCGATCTGTCACTCCCCGTCACTTAGGAGATCCGCCCGCTCTGTTTACACAGGAGGGCGGATCTCCAAACTGGATTCCCCGACGATCGGGGCAGAGCAGCGGCGATCGCCGCCGCTCCTCCCCTGGCCCGACTCCCGCTGCGAATGAAAACAGCGGGAGCGCGCCTCCGGCGGCGAGCGAGCGCCGCCTACAGGGGGAGGAGTCCAGCGACGTAGGTCTACGTCGCTGGACGATAACGAGCCACTGTGCCGCAGTAGCAGCACAGTGGCTAGAGGTCAAGTGGTTAAAAAACGTTTTTTTAATCCCTTTTATTGTAATCATCCCTCGCAATACAGCGTGACAGATCCTCTTTATGAGGAGATCTTGGGTCCAAAACATTTTTTTCAACCACCTGAGTCCGGCTTAAAATCACTGATCGCTGCCATTACGAACAAAAAAATAAAAAATGTAAAAAGTCGATAAAATCTATAGCATAGTTTGTAGATGCTATAACTTTTGTGCAAACTAATCAATACCCGGGATTTTTTTTTTTCCAAAAATATGTAGCAGAATACAGACTGGCCTAAACTAAGGAAATTTGATTTTAGTGGATGTGTTTTATAGCAGAAAGTAAAAAATTGTTGTTTTTTTTTTTTTTTTCAAAAAAATAAAAACCGCAGAGATTATCAAATGCCACCAAATGAAAGCTCCATTTGTGGGAAAAAAGGACATTTGGGTACGTCGAAAGACTTCACAATTGTCAGTTAAAGCAACGCAGTGCTATATCGCAAAAAATGGCCTGGTCATTAAGGAGGTAAAACCGTACGGAGCAAAAGTGGTTAGTTATTCTTTTGCTTTAAAAAAAAAAAAAAGCCACATGTTTTACATGGTGTGAGAACCGGACGTCACTTCGATCTTTCAAAGATGAACAGTGGCAATCTTGCCATCGCTCTTCATAAGAAAACACTGCCGATGCCGGATGGTTTCCAGGCTCAGCGATCAGTCACGAAAGCCCGGGAACCGGCGAGACGGGGGCACCTGAGACTTCCACTGCTTCTAAAAGTGATCCAGTGGCAAGTCCACCGCTGGGATCACATATCTGAAAGCCGGCCGCCTGAGGAAAAACAAAATACCGAGGGTTATAGCATCTAGCTGAAGCCATAAGCCCGGTATTTAATTAATGGTGTTAATTCACAGTTAGGCGGTTGGCAAGTGGTTAAAGGAATCAGCTTGTATTTTACAGGCAGCGGTGTCCAAAAATTGTTTTAATACAATAAACTTACCTTTATGTATAAAATGTTCTAATGGCGACAGCTGCTGGCTAGCATACATCCACAACAATGAGAGTTATGTTATTAGTACAGTTTGTTAGCTTGCAAGTTATTTCCTTTTAGGAGAGAACTTCTGTACAATTGCAAATAAAGAAGTGGTTATCAATGTTCTGCAGCCTTGAGCAAAAATTAATAGCCTGCTATTCCAGCTGTTGGCAAGATGAAGATCTTCCCATAAATTAGTATAGATGGGTTAGACCCAATACCATAATATTTCTATAGCTATGTGCAAAAACATTACAGAAGAGTAGAATTTTTTTCAAAATAAACTCCAAATTACTTTGAAGTAATTTTATTTTCTGCTTCAATAAAGGCCTGGAGAATGGCAAACAGCACTGCACCAAAACACTCAACACACAACAAATCACCTGCACTATTCACATGAAGTCTGAGTGTCTACAATCTGAAATCATTATCTACCAATGTAGAACTAGTAGTGGATGAAGACAAGTTGTAGATGGAAAACCATGAAAATATAGCATTGTATATTGCTGACCAATTGTACACACTTGTGCATCTATTCAGCTATAAAAATATTGGACCAGAGTTGATGCAATAAGTTATGCCTCGTACACACGTTCAGATAATCGTACTACATATCGTTCGAGTAAAGTAGCATGCTACAAAATGTTGAATTCAACCATGTGTACTAACCATATGATTTCTGTCGTACGATTGTGTGAAAGCAACCTGAATGCGTAGCTACGTCTTGGAAAGTGATGTCACATACGTCACACGCCTCTTCCTCTTCCGTTCCTCCGTTCGTATTGTAGAGGCATATCCGTGATTTTCTTCCACGCGTTTAATCGTTTGTTTGCGTTTATTCGCTCGTTCTCATAATACGGAGAACTGTACGTGAAGGAATGCATGACACCGGACACATGATTGTATAATTGTACCCACAATTTGCTATTTAAATTAAGACCAACAGTGTAGTGCAAATTGTATCCAAAATGAAAATCAGTTCTTTATCTTTAACATTTATGCCAGTCTTTGCTAAAATTAGGTAACAAATATAATAACAAGGCTTGATCATTATAGCTGGATTTTACTATTACTGACCGAGCGTTCGGGAAAACATTGGGAATAGGCTGCAATATTATTGTTGGGTCTTAACACCATTGTTTACATTCTCCAATCCCCTTCCGGGTTATTTCGGTGTTTCCGATCATGCGCGGTCTTTGTCGAACAATCTTTAGCGGACGCATAGTGTACTGATTACACGATTGTCGTTCGCTAGGCTATCGTACGACAGAAGTTTTCCTATTTGTCCCTTCGGATTTTGTTGGACGAACTGTTGTGATCGGCTGTTGAAAGCTGTGTACTAACGATCAGATTATCGTGCAACCAGGTCGAAAGCGAGTTTTTTCGTACGATTATCTGAACGTGTGTACGAGGCATTAGAAGACCTACAAGAATAAATGGGACGAATATGAGTAAATATTTAAATTTACAAAGGTCTGCCTATTGGTGGTTTCCCAAGAGTGCAGAGATCACCTGCGATTTATAGATTTGTATGATGCTGTTGCGTGTCTGAGCATTTGGTTTGATTCACACATTTTCCAACACATAGAAAAGATACCATTTTGCTGGGTTTTAAACTGTATAATGTTTTAACTGTACCCAATGCATATGCTAATCTGTATTGTTCTGAAAAATGAAACCGTACACAGTAAAGTAGCAGTATTTGCAGTACACTGGATTAGTGTACTTTACACACAGTTGCTGGGAGCAGACAACAACAGAGCGAAAGGAATGTCATTCTCCCAAAGTCCTTTGTTAATGAACAGCTCAGAAAATGGGCAGAGCCTACAGAAAAGTGTTAATTTCCTACTTTCTATGGGAACACACCACATAACCAGTCACCACCCTATCAGCCAGTGCTGATAGTCACAAGGGCCACGTACTTCATTGCAGCGTAAACGCTTTCGTTTAATTAACTATCCTAAACAAATGTCTATAAAGAAGCAGTATTTCCAAGGCCACTTATGTGATAGAAGGTATGTGATAAAGGGGAAAAAAAAATGATACATTATACAGTATAAAAATGACTGAGTGCAGTCTTGCATTCATTTACTGAGTCACTTAATCCTGGACTGGGACTGTCAAATTCACCAAATGCTTAAGCATACACTTTTATGAACTAGAACTAATATGTACTACATGCACATCTCTTGTTGACAGTGTTCCCATTTCCCCTAAGAAGCATTCACCGACCCAAGTATTAGAATCAAAATGCAGGCTGTGTCAGTCACCAATACTAAACACACACACACACACACACACACACACACACAGTGTTTGGCCTATGAATGATGCTGCTCTGGGGGATAGCCCCACCTTTCTACTAAAGTTAAGCTGGCCATACACTAGCCGAAATATCGGACAAACTCATTTTCGAAAAACGAAAACTCGGCCGTGAGAGCAGACGATCGTGCCATCATGTAATGACTGAATTTCGAAAGATAAATCGTTCAATGGACATAAATTAATTCAGTTTGTCACATATACCTAGTGCAACAGGTCGGCCGAGAAACACATTAACATTTCAATTTATCGTTCGTTTATCTTTCGGCCGGCAGATTTTCAAAACTGTTCCTTCAATTTTTCGGCTCTGAAAAGTTAAACGATTTTCTATTTGTGCCCATTAACTATATGAAAAACGGACGATCGGACCAAATGACAGGTTTTCGAACGATTTTTCGGCAGGTGTATGGCCAGCATTAGACTCTAACAAAGATTTTGCAGATCAATAGATAAACCTTTTGGGGGGGGGGGGGGGGGACTTATTTCCCCCCTCCAGTATGTGTAAATTCAGGGCTGATCCCAGGGTTACAGACACCTGGGTGCAGAAATATGTCTGGCGCCCCCCACACGGACATGGTCATCTTACTAACTCCTACCCTTTACAAAAGTTTAAACCTCTCACTAGATTTAAATTATGCCAGATAGTAAAAAGGTTACAGAGCCTCAAGCACCCCTCTGTTGCAGTTCACTTCCCAATTATTATCCTTGCCTGTCCAGCCTTCTGCTTAGCATAAGAGATATAAGGAAACAGTCACCAATGTGTAGCATTTAAAACAAAGTTACACTCACATTAAAACAGCAAAGAACAGACTCCAGTATAGTTAAACCCCACCATATATTCGGGTTCCCACAGCATCTGACGTCACGTCTGCCATCAATGTATTACCTCACAAGGACTTCTTTAGGAAGACAGAAAGGATAATATCTGGAGAGTGGATTGTTAACAGAGAGGTGCTGGAGGCTCTGTAACCTTATTGGCATGAGGAGTTGTGACCTAAAAAGGTCATTTAAATCTGGTGAGCCCACTATACTTATAGATATGGAGAATGGAGATAAATGATTGAGGAATTAACATTACCTTGCATGTGGTGGGTCAAGCTTTAAAAATGAGCCTTCACTAACCTCTGTAGCTGTATTCCCAATGTTCCCTTCCCCCTTAGGCTCTCAAAAGGCACATACAGAGCCGGCGGCACTGGAGAAGATGGAGGGAGGTGGAGTCAAAATCCACTAGGCGCAGAGGAGGAAGTAGTTAAAACCTCCTCCCCTCTGAACGCTGGGGCCTCAGCCTCACTCTCCTCCTCAGACGGGACATCGCTGGTTGCTAGATGCCAGGCAAAAAAAAAAAAAAATCGCTCCACTGATCCAGGCAGATAACGGGTGCTGTCTGCTCCGCTATGCAGAGCAGGAAACAAACAAACACAGTCCTGTTCTCCTCTACAGGGAAAATCGGGTGAAAATGGACAGCTTCTCCATTTTTATCTGCTCCGATCCCCCAGATGCATGGAAAATAGGGCCACCATCCGCCTGGAAATTGCAGGTAGGATCACATTAGATGGCGGCGGGCGTCAGCAGACGTGTCTACTGATATCTGCCACTCTATAGGGGGAAGACTGGAGGATTCGATCAGGTGCGTCTGAAAAACTCCAAAAAACAATAAGGTGAAAACACCTTTCTCCTGCGCTTGGAATCCGAGCCCCCCGACCACACTCCTCACAGGACTCACACCTGGCTTCTCAGATGGCTAAGGTCTTGCTGCCCATAACGGACTGGGGTAGTCCACCGGTACTAAAAGCAAAGAAAACAAAGAAAGGGCGCACCGACCTAGCGCATTATCCTCAATAAAAGGCTTTATTCAAGTAACACTTAAAAATGGCTACTCACAGACATAGATGTAAATATATCATATCAAGCTCAGTTGCCCAAATGTGCGGATTAGTCCATGTGATCGTCCATAACCGATGAGATGATGGCTGATGCGTTTCGAGGCTTAGCCTCTTCCTCAGAGCCCCAGGGGCCGTCATCTCATCAGTTATGGACGATCACAGGGACTAATCCGGACATTTGGGCAACTGAGCTCGATATGATATATTTACATCTATGTCTGTGAGTAGCCATTTTTAAGTGTTACTTGAATAAAGCCTTTTATTGAGGATAATGCGCTAGGTCGTGAGCCCTTTCTTTGTTTTCTTTGCGTCTGAAAAACTGACATGCAGACCTGATTGGAAAGCCAGTGTTAAAAGGACCCCAACACTGAATTAGAGTTTCATGTATGTCACAGACTACTTCATGGATCACTTATTTGGTACCTACCATCAATGTGATGATGATCTGATGGTAAAGTTGATAGTGACTGCCATTCCTTAGCCCCGGTTCACATTTGTGCGATCGCATGTAATTTGGAGCGCACTGCTCATAAATTACATGCGATCTCATGTGCCGTGCAAATTTCAACCATACACTTTGTATGGCTGAATTCGCACCACATCCGCACTAAACTCGCACACAAGGCTTTTTTATCCGCAGCAGAATCGGATCGCACAGTGGTTCACACTAGTGCAATCCGATTCTGTGCGAACTTTCAGATCGCACTGCGATATGCGATCGCAACTAGGGGTGTCGTTAACTTTTAATTCACACCCCCTGCGTATCACATATGGCAGTGCGAACTGCCAGAGGTGCGGATGCGATGCAGGATCACGCTGCATATTCGCAGCTTTCCCGCATCGCACAAATGTGAACCGGCACTTAATGATGGAATCAAAAGCTGTCCACCCAAACAGGTAAAAATGTGCAACTTAAGCATTGTATAGATATTGAGGGACATATAGTAAGCACTGTAGGACACTAAAGGCCCGTACACACGTACCGATTGTCGGCCGTAAATATTCGGCCAACGTCCGATCGTCGGCTTGTTAGTATGAGGCTTCCGACAACCGACTTTTCGGCCGAATAAAATCTGGTGTGCAGGCTATAAAATTTTTGTAGGCCAACAAAGAATGGCCGATTGTTCGTCAGTCAGTACAGATTTCGGCCGACAAAAAGCAGATGAGCAAGACTGGGCATGCTCAGAGAAGAAAAAAACACACGGAAAGTTAACCATCACATGACATCACTCCTGCAGTCGGTTGTTGTTGGCCGACAAAATTCGTGTGCAGTCTTTAGCACTTTTCAACCTACACGACAGCATTGGACAAAAGACGACCGATCGTTCAGCCGACAATCGGTGCGTGTGTACAGGGCTTTAGGAAACATTTTTTGATGTTGTGTACCAGTGAATAAAAAGGAGAACTAAAAATGCAAAACATTTTTGTATTGAGTAAGGTAGGGTCATAACCCGTCAGGTCGCTTTGTCACCATGTGTGTCCTATTGGGAGTTCCCTTGATCTCCTGCCACATAGTGAGTGAAAATAGGAAATCCCTCCATAGATAAGGATTCTCTAGTAGCCACCAGGACGAATGTCTCCAAAGGAAGATTTCCCCACTATTCCTGGTCTGTTGACCACCCCAAATTTAGGATTCTCTTACTTTCATTCTCATGGTAAACAGTACAAATAGAGAGGGTAAATAGGTGCCCCCTAACTGGGACACACAGCAATAAAAACCTGAAAGGTGTTCCAATGCCTTTCCAGTCTATCCAAAAAGCAAAAACAAAAAAGTTATTGGGTTAACTTGAATTTTAATGTAAAGTGTATGCATAGTCAAAACTGTTTTTCACATTTTGGATCGAACAGTTGGAACCCCTGTCAGCAATAAAAATCTGTCTGTGTCCCACCGAGGTAGGTTCACGATTCCTATATTCCCTCTTGACCATGATTACCAGGATGGGAAGTCCAAAAGTTTACTGTTGTCACCAGAACAGGAAGAGACCTTTTAAAGAACACCTACTGTTACCAAATGTAACAGGATGACCATAATGCTGCATAACAGACACCATGCGGGCCCCGCTCAGCTGAACACCAAAAGTCACTACTGTTGCCCACAGTGCCCAATAGGGACACCTGTTCTGATGACAACTGTCACTGTGTTAGGAGAATGTCCCCAACTTTTTAGAGATTTACTCTCACTTCCTGTTGTGGCTCCAGGAAAAGCTAAAATTAAAACTGCCGGAGGTTATAATCCTTCCCTACTCTATGTTCTGGCTTAAAGGTGAGTACTGGCCTCAAATACCATTAACTGAAAATACCCCTATAATACTAATCCGCCATTTACAGAACCGCTATTCTCATACTTACAAGGTGTACAGTATTGGATTTTAGTCAAAAAACGCTGTCTGGGCGTGGCCATCTTAGACGTGGGCATCTGAAGCCGCAGTGTAATCTGCTGTGTCCTTCTTCCTGATTCCAGGGAGTGTTCTGGGAGTTCTTCCTGATTCGAGCATCCTGTGATGACAAACAGCTCCCAGGATGCAATGCAAAGGAGCAAGTGACGTCGGTGGTCATGGCCACAAAGGGGGGAGACGGAGGAAGCACAATCAAAAATGCCCTGAAAGTAAGGTAAGGGACCCCCGAAAAAAATTGATAATGGCCCATTGTTGATCAGCAAAGCGAGCACTCCAGGGATCACTAAAGTTGCAAAATAGGCCGGAACTCCACTTTAACACACAGTAAGAGGGCTTGTTCACACTGCCTTCACCTTCGATCTGCAGCAGACTAGTGGTGTCACTACCTGTTTTAACCCCCTAAAACCCTGCACCACCATGGTACAGCCATATTCAACTAAATGGATCACGCTCAGCAGGTGGTATTGTAAACATTGGCAAATGTAAAATAAGACAAAATGTTTATAGGTTAGTCTACAGGTGTACTATGCACAGAGATTGATGTACTTAAGTTATAGTGACTGAGCTCAGAAAATAGGAAGAAGTGGTTTTCACTGCCCTGGTAATTTTACAAACTCCCTCACACATGACCGGGTATTCAAAGTCAAAAACACATTCACCATATTTACAATAACTTAGCTACAGTGGAAGAAAAAATATTTGATCCCCTGCTGATTTTGTACGTTTTCCCACAGACAAAAATGATCAGTCTAGAATTTTAATGGTAGGTTTAGTTTACAGTGAGAGACAGAACAACAAAAATAACCAGCAAATTGCATTTTATAAATTGATTTGCGTTTTAATGAGTGAAATAAGTATTTGACTCGTTTGCAAAACATGACTTCGTACTTGGTGCCAAAACTCGTTGGCAATCACAGAGGTCAGACGTTTCTTGTAGTTGGCCACCAGGTTTGCACACATCTCAGGAGGGATTTTGTCCCATTACTCTTTGCAGATCCTCTCAAAGTCATTAAAGTTTTGAGGCTGACGTTTGGCAACTCAAACCTTCAGCTCCTTCTATATATATTTTCTATGGGATGAAGGTCTGGAGACTGACTAAGCCACTCCAGGACCTTAATGTGATTCTTCTCGAGCCACTCTCTTGTTGCCTTGGCCGTGTGTTTTGGGTCATTGTCATGCTGGAATACCCATCCACAACCCATTTTCAATGCCCTGGCTGAGGGAAGGAGGTTCTCATCCAGGATTTGACAGTACATGGTCCCATCCATCATCCCTTTGATATGGTGTAGTTGCCCTGTCCCCTTAGCAGAAACCCCCTCCGCCCAAATAATAATGTTTCCACCTCCATGTTTATGATGATGGCCAGTGCTTTAAGTGGGCCGGTATGCACTGGTACTCAGTACCGCCTCTTCCAAATATGGCTCTTGGGCATACCACCACCTCTCCGTGCGCCTTAGCGTACCAGTATGCTCATTTTGGACATCTGCGCCCTCAATTACCCCCCCCCCCCCCAAGAATATTTCCCACTCTAGAGCCAGACCAGTCACCACCAGTGAGCCCCCCTGCTCTGGAGTCCCAGCCCAGGCCAGGGGGGGTGCTCTGTGGGGACCCTGATGTGGGGTGGGGGGTGGCGACAAAATTTATAGGCTATAATAGAGTACCGGCACTTCTTTTGGGCCACTTAAAGCACTGATGGTGGCGATAGGGTTCTTGGGGTCATAGGCAGCATTCCTCCTCCTTCCAACACGGCAAGTTGAGTTGATGCCAAATAGCTTGATTTTGGTCTCATCTGACCACAACACTTTCACCCAGCTCTTCTCCGAATCCTTCAGATGTCCATTAGCAAACTTCAGATGGGCCTGGACATGTACTTTCTTGAGCAGGGGGACCTTGCGGGCACTGCAGGATTTCAGTCCTTTACGGCGTAGTGTGTTACCAATTGTTTTCTTAGTGACTATGGTCCCAGCTGTCTTGAGGAGCAGAGCATGGAGCAGAATGAGGGAGATTGACAGTTCTTTTGTGTTTCCTCCATTTGCAAAAAAAAAAAAAAAAAGTTGCACCAACTGTTGTCACCCTCTCACCAAGCTGCTTGGCGATGGTCTTGTAGCCCATTCCAGCTTTGTGTAGGTCTACAATCTTGTCCCGGACATTCTTGGACAGCTCTTTGGTCTTGGCCATGATAGAGAGATTGGAATCTGATTGATTGGTTCTGTGGATAGGTGTCTTCTATACAGGTAACAAGCTGAGATTAGGAGAACTCTCTCTCACTCTCCCGTCGCGTCCCATAGTGTAGTGTAGTACAGGACCCGTTCTAATAGGAGCGACACAAGTCGCTCCGACTTAGAAAAAGGGTCCTGTACTACTTCGGGGCGACCTGGAGCGACTTGCATAGACATTCATTTTATGAAGTCCGTGCAAGTTGTGCCGAAGTCGTGATGCACGCGACTTCACAGGTCGCCCCAAATTCGGATCCGACATAGTGTGAACCAAGTCTAAGAGAGTACTCCCAATCTCAGCTATTACCTGAATAGAAGACACCTGGGAGCCCGAAATCTTGTGGATTGATAGATGATCAAATACTTATTTCACTCATTAAAATAAAAATCCAATTATAAAACTTTTTTGAAATGCATTTTTCTGGATATTTTTGTTATTCTGTCTCTCGCTGTTAAAATAAAATTAGCATTAAAATTATAGGACTGATAATTTGTCAGTGGGCAAACATAAAAAATCAGCAGGGGATGAAATACTTCCCCCCCCCCCCCCCCCCCACTGTAAGTAGCCTCCACTTCTTTACTTAATTAAAAGGAGGCATTAAACGAATGACTCAAATTGTATATAAAAAAAAAAACTTAACACGATAAAAAAAAAACAAAAACTCATTCATCCAAAAAAGTATCCCCCATTGGTCTGTTTTATTGTGGACATGTTTTTGCTCATTTTTGATTCAAATATCCTTGTAAAAAATGAATCTTCATTCCAACTCTAACTGTTTGGTACATTTATGACCTATGCTCACCCTACTATCACTGGATATTATTTTGTACCTGCTAATCGCAATTTCTAAATAGAAAAAAAAATAGAAAGTTATTCCCCATTACATTCAGTGGGCAGTACCACCTCCAAAACACAACCTATCCACCTGAATAGAGAGGCACCGTAACTCTGCGCTTTTCATGGTGGTGCAGGTTTTTAGGAAGCTAAAAAAAAGACAGTTAAAAGAGACAAATGCCTCCTCACTGCCTGTCAAACAGCCTCTGAAGAATGATCCACCAGATCGCTTTTCAAAGGGCTAACACTAATATAAACTAACACAAAGGCTGGTTTCACACGGGCTTTGTCCATAGCCCGCATCCGCCTGTTCAGCAGGGCATGTCCGTGTCAGGTCTGTGTCCTCTCCGCTATGCAGAGCAAAAATGGACACAGCCCCGCTGTTCTGTATGGGGCTATCAGAAGGAAACGGACCGCCTGTGCATTTCCATCCGACCCGATCTGCTGTTCAGCAGATCGGATCAGATTGGATGCCAGCGGATGTTTGCTGACACATGTCCACTGACATCTGCCACTCCACAGAGAGATATGAAGTGTCCAATCAGGTCCGTCTGAAAAACAGACAGGTGGACCTGATCTGACAGTCAGTGTGAAACAAACCTTAAGCCCCATACACATGGGTCGAATGCCGGGCAACATCGGCCAGTTCAATAAAAAACAGCCAACATTAGGCCTGTGTGTGTGGCACACAGTCCGACAGAAGCCGGCTGTTTTGCTGCCTCCTGTCGGACGAGCATGCTGGAAAACCAGCAGCCAACCAGCGCTCTCAGCCAATGGCGGAGAGCGCTGATCAGTGTTCTTATGGGGAGATCATCGAATTGTTAGTACAGTGGCTCTGACCTGACCGGTCAGTTTTTTTCCATTTAACGCGTTGGGGTGAACAAAAAAGAACTAGTAGTGTGTACCAGGCTTTAGAGTGTTGAGACAAACCATTTACTAATGATGGTGGTGCTTACAATGTTAAGCTTTTATTCATGTAAACAGAAAGAAAAAAAAAAAAAAAAAAAACACCACACACACCTTCAAGTATCAGCCTCCCTCTAAATACTTACCTAGCTCCTCTTTCAAACCAGCGCTGTGCCCAAGAGCTGCATTACTGCTCTCTCTCTCCTCACAGGCAGAGGCAGCAGCGGTCGTCACTGGCTCCTCTGCTATCAATTAAATCCCGTGAGGAGAGGGCGGGGTGGGGCTGATCAACACGGTCTGTCTATATTTATACTGAGCCCGGCTTGGGAGCAATCCCACACCTCTGCCCTCTTAACAAGTGTTTGCTATAAAGGCAGACACAGAGGAGGAGGAGCCAAGAGTGCCAGCAGGGGAGCCCAGAAGAGGAGGTTTGAGGCTACTCTGTGCAGTACCTTGACATGGAGCCGGTGAGCATTAGGCTTCATGTACCCTACAGCTCCTAAGCTTGCATTTAGGCGCTTTTAGTGTTTTTTTGCAAAAAAAATAAATAAATAAAAATCAACTCCATAAAAAGGTGTGTCAATGTGCACATAGGCTTTTAGGATAGTTTAGGAGCTGTTGCAGTTCAACCTCCCTCTCCTAAATGCGGAAAATTGCGTTCATGATGGGAACATTTTGATGCAGCAATGCCCCGGGGGACATAATTGGATATGTGTACATGAAGCCTAATATGTAGGGTTTTTTTTTTTTTTTATTAAAAACATATTGCTTCTTATAATGCATTCATTTATTGGTCGAGTCTGAGTGCAGCGACACCCGATAGGATTTTTTTTTTTTTTTTTAAATATTGGAAAGCAGCAATAGATTACATTTTTTTTTAGGGTTCATACTGCTTTAAAGAGTAACTCCACTTTTGTGAAAAAAAAAAACCACCACACACACCATTACCGTCTCTGGGTGATGCAGGTACATTGCAAGGATTTTAAAGTGGTTGTTAAAAAAATAATCAAGTCCCCTCTGTAATCTAACACGAAGTGCTCCTGTGCCTATAGAAAAAATATGTGATCTGCACGTATATGAGAGCGCCTCTCGGCACTCAGCTGATCCATCAGCTCTCTTCTCTGCCCAGCTGGTAGCCCCAGTGAGCAGGCCCAAGCACTGCAGCTGATGTCAGCCGGGGAAGAGAGGAGAGAGAGAGCCAAGCGGTCACGTGATTACTGGGATCTTCTGTGATATAGGTACAGATCGTATATTATTTCTACGAGACAGACACAGGAGCACTTAGTGTTATAATACAGAGGGGATTGAATTATTTTATAATAATTATGAGAGCAGCAGGAGTGGAGGGGCCGGCACTGACACAACAGACAGGCAGGGAAGAGAGGAGGAGGAGGACACAGGAGACAGAGAGCAGGGCTGCGGATGACGGAGGCACGTAAACTGACCACGGTGGCAGGGCTCAGCAGCCATGATACACCATGGTCAGTGTACAGAGGGGATGGTAGAAACTGGCAAGATCAGCCAGGTTTTTTTTTAGGTGTAACAAGGGGCCAAATGACACAGCACAAGCATTGTTCTGTGTAACATGCTTTAAGGAAACAGTAGCTTTTTTTTTTTTTTTTTTTTTTTTTTAGGGTAAAAACTTGGCTGCCGATCTCTTTTTGGTTTTGTTTGTTTTGAAGTTACATCTGTTTGTTTGTCAGTGTCCATGGGTAAAATAAGGATGCATGTGAGTGGCTAATAATTACCTACTGCACTTGCAGGGAAATGGCAGGGCCTGCATCCCTTTAGATGTGACTTCTGTTAGAGAGTCTCTCACCAAAAATGACAGTTTTGTTGCAGGGGATGCCCAAATCCTGACTTGTAGCTTAGTGCAGACGCCTGGAAAAAAAAATCAATGAACCAATCTCACAAGCAAGCAAGAAATATACATTCCTGGGAAGTGTACTGTATAGCATCTGTGTAGAGAACAACTCCAGGTAGCCATATTGCATTTTACAGTAAATTACAATGCTGCAGATTGAAAAGGAAATTTTGAATAATATTTGATTAAAATATGACGATTGTATATGCTATAATATTTTTTCCCACAATTTGTTACCCTTTAGGCTCTGTACACACTAGTGTGACTCCAGAGTTGTGCGGCTTTACACTCTCTGGCACTCAAGTCGCCTCAAAGTAGTGCAGGAACCTTTTCCAAGTCACATATATTGGAATGGGAAGGACTGAAATCAATGGGCTGCGACTTATGCTACCTTATGTGTCCAGAGACGCATCAAGTCTCACAAATGTGAACTGAGTCCGAAATACTTACAAACTAATCTGTGAAGGAGCACAAAGCTCAGCAATCCAAGAAATCATGACACATGACCTGTATGGTTCTGAAATTAGAGAGGTCTGCATGAATATAAGTAGGTGTATCTGATTAGGGTATATAATCTAGCAACACTCATCAAAGAGTCAGAGCTTCAAGAAGCATGTTCATTCCAAAAATAATACTTAGGGAGTTATCAGTCTGAGTGGGTGATCTTGATGTAAAGTGACAGCATAAAGAGGCTTAAAGGAGCACTCCAAGAAAAAGAAATCCATTAATCACTCCAAGCATTTGCACCCAGATAACTCATACAACCTGAGATGAAAACCACTTACACACCATTATAAACTGTCCCTCGGGTAGACAAAAAATATTAGCACCAAAGTAGTCGCAGATGTCAAATAAAACTACATTTGGAAATGACTTCCCAGAGTCAATATAAAAATAAAACTGCAGTCTGTGACTGACTTGTTCATATGTGCAAACATGAACCTAAAAGTATTTTTTGATTGAAAGTACCCTGATGGATTATCATTTATTAGAATTTGACAATAGGATATTCAGTGAGAAACATTTACAGGGGGTAACAGACCTTTCAAAGTTCTAGTATAACAAGGCAAAGTAATTTAATGTGTAACACAGGAAGGACTGACTTTAGCATAAAATATTAACAGAGGCACAATGTGATAGTAACCATAGGATACGGTGTCTTTTGTAAACTTGAAAAAGCCTTGAGAAATAAAAGGAAAACGTTAATTACTTGTTTGGAGTATTTTAGCTCTGTAGGAATTATGTAATGTTCCCTGTCAATACTGAAAGACCTCTGCCTTTCAGGAACATAACTGCTCTGGTTGAAGGACACTACATCTAGATTAACCAAATGGTGCATGCTACAACTCTATATTCATCAAGAGGCTAAAAGTCATTCTTGAATCCTGGAAGAATATTGAAAATTAAAGTAAATACTTCTTTAGCTATATGGTGAGGCTTTGTTACCCAATAGCACACCTGACAAAAACTAAAAGAAAGACGTGGTTCGTTTTAGAATTCTGTACAACCAACTGCAATAGATCAGTAGTGTATTGCTCAAGTCAGTAGGTTAGGGCGATACTACATTGCAAATATGTGAGAAGTTTACATAACATGAATGTAAAATAAACGCCAATACATTTAAAACAGACTGACTAAACAAGGCGTGATGATCACACATGGAGCAATAGCCGATGTCATTTCATCTGTCAACCAAACTAAAGCATGTCCCACAAAAATGTGGTCCGAGCACAAACAGGTTTCTCCTCCCCACCCTCTCCTATTGACTAATGAAATGCTCACAAACAAGTAATGCAGAACATGCTGTATACATACACACACCTCGAAATCTAACGCCCCATGTGATTCAACAATGCTTCAAACAGGTGGAGAAATACAACCCTTTGCCAAGACACCCGTGAAGCTTCCAATTTAAAAACAGCAATATAGACGACGGTTAAACAAAAAAAGAAGGAATGTGCAACATGTGACGCCAGAAACTAACCAAAATGTCAACTGCCCAGATGATTCTAACGAAAAATAATAATAATATTATTATTATTATATATATATATATTTTTTTTACTACTACTAAAAACAAAATATGAAAAAATATTTTTTTGGTTATTGTATTTTTTTGCAAACTTCTTTAATGTAACAAAAAAAAAAAAAAAAGGAGAACACAACTATTGCTTTTGAATTCTTTTTTTTTTTTTTTTTTGTTTAATTATTCCAATTGTTTTTGAAGATCATCATCAACCAACAACACACATAAATATACAAAACAGAATAATTTATATATATATATTTTTTTTTTTATTATTATTAATATCCAAAACAATAGAAAATCCTATTTTTTGTAATAATAATAAAATTAATGTAATTATAATTCATTTACGGTTTTGTGTTTTGTTCATATCCAAATGCAAAATCTGGAGGATTATAAATTGGTATATACTATACAAAATAACAAAAAATAATGATACTAAATAATTATTTTAGTATTATTGTTGTTAGTAATATTGGCGAGTGTTTTTTTTTTTTTTTTTTTTTTTCTTTTCTTCTTCATAACAATGTTAAAAATATATTATGAAAATAATGTTCAAAAAAAAAAAAAAACCCTACATAATATATTTTTATACATAAATATTCAAAAAAAAAAAAAAAAAAAAAAAAAACCAGTATACAAAATACAAATATTTTTTGGAAAAAATAAATATATATATATATATATATATATATATATATATATATATATATATATATATATATATACACATACACACACACACATATTATATATATATATATATATATATATATATATATATATATATATATATATATATATATATATATACACACATACATATACACACACACATACATACATTATACACACACACACACACACACACACACAGATAGGAGTATTCTTATAATTTTATACAAAATATATTTGTCTTTAATATTTTGTATACTGTTATTTGAATATTTATATATAAATATGTGTAGGGTTCTTTTTAATTTTTTTAATGATTTCTTAACATTGTTATCAAGGGAAAAAAAAAAAAAGAAACACACCAATATTACTAACATGAATAATAATAAAATACTAAGAAAGATGATGATAATAAAATGCTGCTGTCCATCATGGATTGTGTCATTGTGACAAGGCCAAAGATGACACAAGTGTATCAAACCCTAAAAACTGTCCCAATAAACTTTGTAGAGATCTGACACTTCCTCCAACACAGAGAGGAGAAGAGCAGCAAATGAAGGTGGTGCAATGTAAGCAGAGGCTGGAGGGAAGACAACAATTCTATAATTCAGCTTAGTATTCAGGCATGCGGGGAGGTTTTTATATTGGAGATCTGGCCAAATCCACTTGTGCAGATAGATAATCCCACCCTCCTCCTCCTCCTCCTCCACCTGCTGGAGCCCCCCAGTGCCAGGCACCGCATCCCCCCACAGCCATGTATTCCATCACTGATTGTACACACATAAGATTTCTAAACACCGATCATTGCCACAACAATAGATACATTGTCATTGCAGATCCAGCAGGAAGACACCGGCCTGTGCTGTGTACACAATGTGGAAGGCAGGGCTGTGGGTTGGTGACTGGTCAGGGATGGTGAGTACAGATCAGGTGCACACACACAGACAGACATAGGCACAGACAGACAGATGTAGGACATGAGCGGTGTGGCCTGTGATCGGTGTCTCATCATCCCTGGACATGCCGCCTGCGCAGTGCCGGCTCTCCCGGGAGGGGCCCTCTCCCTGTCTCCTCTCCCTGTCTCCTCACCTCGGTGGGTTGGCTGATCTCGAACAGGTCGAGCCGGTTGGCGTTCCAATGGTTAATGATGTCGGCCAGTTTCCGTCGCTCCTCTTCCCGGCTCCCCATGCTGCCAATGCCGGGGTCACCCACACAGGAAGGAGGGGAATTGTACGGAGGTGTAGACGGCCGAATGTCAGCACGGTGTGTGAATGGCACTCCTCTCCCCGCCCGGGTGAATGTTATCAGACGAATCCACCTCAGTGTCTCCTCATTGTGACTAGACACGGAGGAGGGGGCCGCTCCTCAGCTGACACAATTCCACACACAATGGGCTCCCGGAACATGGAACGCACGGATTCCACTCCGACCAGCTTCACCCTTCCCAACTTGCTGGGCTTCCTTATCGCCTTTCCCTTCCCCTCCTCCTGTCCATGAACACCAGCCTCCTCCTATTTCCACTGAGCCGTGCGCGTCACCACATGCGCGCTCCCGACAGACACCGTGCACTATCAGACGTCCCCTCCTCCACCCCGGCAAGGTTCAGTCTATTCTCTCTCTGCCCGGGGTCTATGCTGCTTTGTCATGCATGTCTGAGGGGCTGACCGACTGACACCACACTGTGCCCACTATATAACAATACATGCATATAAGGTGCCCGCTATATAACAATATATGTATATAAGGTGCCCGCTATATAACAATATATGTATATAAGGTGCCCGCTATATAACAATATATGTATATAAGGTGCCCGCTATATAACAATATATGTATATAAGGTGCCCGCTATATAACAATATATGTATATAAGGTGCCCGCTATATAACAATATATGTATATAAGGTGCCCGCTATATAACAATATATGTATATAAGGTGCCCGCTATATAACAATATATGTATATAAGGTGCCCGCTATATAACAATATATGTATATAAGGTGCCCGCTATATAACAATATATGTATATAAGGTGCCCGCTATATAACAATATATGTATATAAGGTGCCCGCTATATAACACCATATGTATATAAGGTGTCCGCTATATAACAATATATGTATATAAGGTGCCCGCTATATAACAATATAAGTATATAAGGTGCCCGCTATATAACAATATATGTATATAAGGTGTCCGCTATATAACAATATATGTATATAAGGTGCCCGCTATATAACAATATATGTATATAAGGTGCCCGCTATATAACAATATATGTATATAAGGTGCCCGCTATATAACAATATATGTATATAAGGTGTCCGCTATATAACAATATATGTATATAAGGTGCCCGCTATATAACAATATATGTATATAAGGTGCCCGCTATATAACAATATAAGTATATAAGGTGTCCGCTATATAACAATATATGTATATAAGGTGCCCGCTATATAACACCATATGTATATAAGGTGTCCGCTATATAACAATATATGTATATAAGGTGCCCGCTATATAACAATATATGTATATAAGGTGCCCGCTATATAACAATATATGTATATAAGGTGCCCGCTATATAACAATATATGTATATAAGGTGCCCGCTATATAACAATATATGTATATAAGGTGCCCGCTATATAACACCATATGTATATAAGGTGTCCGCTATATAACAATATATGTATATAAGGTGCCCGCTATATAACAATATAAGTATATAAGGTGCCCGCTATATAACAATATATGTATATAAGGTGTCCGCTATATAACAATATATGTATATAAGGTGCCCGCTATATAACAATATATGTATATAAGGTGTCCGCTATATAACAATATATGTATATAAGGTGCCCGCTATATAACAATATATGTATATAAGGTGCCCGCTATATAACAATATAAGTATATAAGGTGTCCGCTATATAACAATATATGTATATAAGGTGCCCGCTATATAACACCATATGTATATAAGGTGTCCGCTATATAACAATATATGTATATAAGGTGCCCGCTATATAACAATATATGTATATAAGGTGCCCGCTATATAACAATATATGTATATAAGGTGCCCGCTATATAACAATATATGTATATAAGGTGTCCGCTATATAACAATATATGTATATAAGGTGCCCGCTATATAACAATATATGTATATAAGGTGCCCGCTATATAACAATACATGTATATAAGGTGCCCGCTATATAACAATACATGTATATAAGGTGTCCGCTATATAACAATATATGTATATAAGGTGCCCGCTATATAACAATATATGTATATAAGGTGCCCGCTATATAACAATACATGTATATAAGGTGTCCGCTATATAACAATATATGTATATAAGGTGCCCGCTATATAACAATATATGTATATAAGGTGCCCGCTATATAACAATATATGTATATAAGGTGCCCGCTATATAACAATATATGTATATAAGGTGCCCGCTATATAACAATATATGTATATAAGGTGCCCGCTATATAACACCATATGTATATAAGGTGTCCGCTATATAACAATATATGTATATAAGGTGCCCGCTATATAACAATATATGTATATAAGGTGTCCGCTATATAACAATATATGTATATAAGGTGCCCGCTATATAACAATATATGTATATAAGGTGCCCGCTATATAACAATATAAGTATATAAGGTGTCCGCTATATAACAATATATGTATATAAGGTGCCCGCTATATAACACCATATGTATATAAGGTGTCCGCTATATAACAATATATGTATATAAGGTGCCCGCTATATAACAATATATGTATATAAGGTGCCCGCTGTATAACAATATATGTATATAAGGTGCCCGCTATATAACAATATATGTATATAAGGTGCCCGCTATATAACAATATATGTATATAAGGTGTCCGCTATATAACAATATATGTATATAAGGTGCCCGCTATATAACAATATATGTATATAAGGTGCCCGCTATATAACAATATATGTATATAAGGTGCCCGCTATATAACAATATATGTATATAAGGTGCCCGCTATATAACAATACATGTATATAAGGTGCCCGCTATATAACAATACATGTATATAAGGTGTCCGCTATATAACAATATATGTATATAAGGTGCCCGCTATATAACAATACATGTATATAAGGTGTCCGCTATATAACAATATATGTATATAAGGTGCCCGCTATATAACAATATATGTATATAAGGTGCCCGCTATATAACAATATATGTATATAAGGTGCCCGCTATATAACAATATATGTATATAAGGTGTCCGCTATATAACAATATATGTATATAAGGTGCCCGCTATATAACAATATATGTATATAAGGTGCCCGCTATATAACAATATATGTATATAAGGTGCCCGCTATATAACAATATATGTATATAAGGTGTCCGCTATATAACAATATATGTATATAAGGTGCCCGCTATATAACAATATATGTATATAAGGTGCCCGCTATATAACAATATATGTATATAAGGTGCCCGCTATATAACAATATATGTATATAAGGTGCCCGCTATATAACACCATATGTATATAAGGTGTCCGCTATATAACAATATATGTATATAAGGTGCCCGCTATATAACAATATATGTATATAAGGTGCCCGCTATATAACAATATATGTATATAAGGTGTCCGCTATATAACAATATATGTATATAAGGTGCCCGCTATATAACACCATATGTATATAAGGTGTCCGCTATATAACAATATATGTATATAAGGTGCCCGCTATATAACAATATATGTATATAAGGTGTCCGCTATATAACAATATATGTATATAAGGTGCCCGCTATATAACAATATATGTATATAAGGTGCCCGCTATATAACAATATAAGTATATAAGGTGTCCGCTATATAACAATATATGTATATAAGGTGCCCGCTATATAACACCATATGTATATAAGGTGTCCGCTATATAACAATATATGTATATAAGGTGCCCGCTATATAACAATATATGTATATAAGGTGCCCGCTATATAACAATATATGTATATAAGGTGCCCGCTATATAACAATATATGTATATAAGGTGCCCGCTATATAACAATATATGTATATAAGGTGTCCGCTATATAACAATATATGTATATAAGGTGCCCGCTATATAACAATATATGTATATAAGGTGCCCGCTATATAACAATATATGTATATAAGGTGCCCGCTATATAACAATACATGTATATAAGGTGCCCGCTATATAACAATACATGTATATAAGGTGTCCGCTATATAACAATATATGTATATAAGGTGCCCGCTATATAACAATATATGTATATAAGGTGCCCGCTATATAACAATACATGTATATAAGGTGTCCGCTATATAACAATATATGTATATAAGGTGCCCGCTATATAACAATATATGTATATAAGGTGCCCGCTATATAACAATATATGTATATAAGGTGCCCGCTATATAACAATATATGTATATAAGGTGCCCGCTATATAACAATATATGTATATAAGGTGCCCGCTATATAACACCATATGTATATAAGGTGTCCGCTATATAACAATATATGTATATAAGGTGCCCGCTATATAACAATATATGTATATAAGGTGTCCGCTATATAACAATATATGTATATAAGGTGCCCGCTATATAACAATATATGTATATAAGGTGCCCGCTATATAACAATATAAGTATATAAGGTGTCCGCTATATAACAATATATGTATATAAGGTGCCCGCTATATAACACCATATGTATATAAGGTGTCCGCTATATAACAATATATGTATATAAGGTGCCCGCTATATAACAATATATGTATATAAGGTGCCCGCTATATAACAATATATGTATATAAGGTGCCCGCTATATAACAATATATGTATATAAGGTGTCCGCTATATAACAATATATGTATATAAGGTGCCCGCTATATAACAATATATGTATATAAGGTGCCCGCTATATAACAATATATGTATATAAGGTGCCCGCTATATAACAATACATGTATATAAGGTGCCCGCTATATAACAATACATGTATATAAGGTGTCCGCTATATAACAATATATGTATATAAGGTGCCCACTATATAACAATATATGTATATAAGGTGCCCGCTATATAACAATACATGTATATAAGGTGTCCGCTATATAACAATATATGTATATAAGGTGCCCGCTATATAACAATATATGTATATAAGGTGCCCGCTATATAACAATATATGTATATAAGGTGCCCGCTATATAACAATATATGTATATAAGGTGTCCGCTATATAACAATATATGTATATAAGGTGCCCGCTATATAACAATATATGTATATAAGGTGCCCGCTATATAACAATATATGTATATAAGGTGCCCGCTATATAACAATATATGTATATAAGGTGCCCGCTATATAACACCATATGTATATAAGGTGTCCGCTATATAACAATATATGTATATAAGGTGCCCGCTATATAACAATATATGTATATAAGGTGCCCGCTATATAACAATATATGTATATAAGGTGTCCGCTATATAACAATATATGTATATAAGGTGCCCGCTATATAACACCATATGTATATAAGGTGTCCGCTATATAACAATATATGTATATAAGGTGCCCGCTATATAACAATATATGTATATAAGGTGTCCGCTATATAACAATATATGTATATAAGGTGCCCGCTATATAACAATATATGTATATAAGGTGTCCGCTATATAACAATATATGTATATAAGGTGCCCGCTATATAACAATATATGTATATAAGGTGCCCGCTATATAAAAATATATGTATATAAGGTGCCCGCTATATAACAATATATGTATATAAGGTGCCCGCTATATAACAATATATGTATATAAGGTGTCCGCTATATAACAATATATGTATATAAGGTGCCCGCTATATAACAATATATGTATATAAGGTGCCCGCTATATAACAATATATGTATATAAGGTGCCCGCTATATAACAATACATGTATATAAGGTGCCCGCTATATAACAATATATGTATATAAGGTGCCCGCTATATAACAATATATGTATATAAGGTGCCCGCTATATAACAATATATGTATATAATGTGCCCGCTATATAACAATATATGTATATAAGGTGCCCGCTATATAACAATATATGTATATAAGGTGCCCGCTATATAACAATATATGTATATAAGGTGCCCGCTATATAACAATATATGTATATAAGGTGCCTGCTATATAACAATACATGTATATAAGGTGCCCGCTATATAACAATATATGTATATAAGGTGTCCGCTATATAACAATATATGTATATAAGGTGCCCGCTATATAACACCATATGTATATAAGGTGCCTGCTATATAACAATACATGTATATAAGGTGTCCGCTATATAACAATATATGTATATAAGGTGCCCGCTATATAACAATATATGTATATAAGGTGCCCGCTATATAACAATATATGTATATAAGGTGCCCGCTATATAACAATATATGTATATAAGGTGTCCGCTATATAAAAATATATATATATATATAAGGTGCCCGCTATATGACAAAATATGTATATAAGGTGCCCTCAGTCTGAAGTCAGCTTTCAGCACCTTGTTCACCAGAATGAAATTCAAATAAAGCTTTGAAGATATGAATCCCACACACACACAGTTGGTGTACAGTATGTTGCCAATATGTGACCAGGGATCCTGAAAACTTTGATAATTAAAGCGGATGTTCACCCTCTTAGGCTCCATGTACTGAGGCCATCTGTGACATAAGGGGGGCGTTGCCTCCCAATGATGTCATCGGGAGGCCACGCCCCTAATGGCTATATAACAAGCTGCAGAGACCGGAGACTGGCATAATCACCGGAGACATCTTCTGAGGAGGATCGGAGGAAGAAGAAGAGCCGAGGGCAAAAGAGCAGAAGAGCGGACAGCAAAAGAGGAGAAGACCAGAGCAGAGAAGATCGGATGAAGATTTTTAATAAACTTTCCAAAACGTCGCCTGTTGTTATTTCCATACACTGCCTTTTATGGGGTGAATGGGTAGGGGTACAATGTACCCCATACCCATTCACATAGGGAGGGGGTCCGGGATCTGGTGGGCCCCCTTGTTAAAGGGGACTTCCAGATTCCGATGAGCCCCCTGCCCACAGACCCCCACAACCACCGGCCAGGGTTGTGGGGATGAGGCCCTTGTCCTCATCAACATGGGGGCAAGGTGCTTTGGGGTGGGGGGTGCAGCACCAACACCCCCCCATGTTGAGGGCATGTGGCCTGGTATGGTACAGGGGGGGTGGGGTCGCTCGCTCGTCCCCTCCCCGTTCCTGCCCTATCGGGCTGCATGCTCGGATAAGGGTCTGATATGGATTTTTTTGGGGGGGGGGGGCTACTCTCAAATTCCATATCAGACCCGAAGGGCCTGGTTTGGAACCGGGGGGGGGGGACCCCAACGCAGTTTTTTTCCCATTTTTGGCGTGGAGTTCCCCCTCAAGATTCTCACAGTGCCACTTTCATTCAAATCAATAGGCTCTCATAGGGAACCATTGATTTTGAATGGAAGAAAAAAAAACATATCACGTGGCTGAACATACTTCATCACGTTCGGTCCCGTTTTTGCGTTTGAAACGCCGGGAAACACACGTTTGAACGCAAATAATTGCGTTCCAAAAAATGTCCCTGAACTCAACTGCCTGCAAATGACTGTAAACGACCCTGTGTACATGGACAGATAAGATAACATGTAGGTGGGTTCAGGGGCTTCTGAAAAAAAACGCCCAACTGCTCCTAAACGGCCATTTACAACGTCCCGTGTACATGGAGCCTTAACCACTTTAAGACCGGAAGGATTTGCCCCCTTAATGACCAGGCCCTTTTTTGCGATTCGGCACTGCGCTACTTTATCGGATAATTGCGCGGTCGTGCGACGCGGTTCCCAAATAAAATTTACATCCTTTTTTTCCTTTTGATATTTTACTTTTTAACGTTTGTTATTTTTCTTTTGCAAAAAAATATTTTTTAATCTAAAATGTTTTACAGAAATCCAGTGGCGGCCGGCCCATAGGGGGCGCAGGGGCGCCGACCCCCCCCCCCCCAAAAAAAAAAGAAAAAAAAAGATTTAAAAAAAAAAAAAAAAAAATGTTTTGCCCACAAGGGGCGCCCGTCTCATTGGTGCCTATGGGGGTGGGGTTTTCCACCCGCAGAGGCGCCGATAGACGGCCTTCTGGGGCGTAACTGTAGCGCAGAGCAATGCGCTACACCACCCCCCTTTTGGCGTCCGCCGCATTGGTGCCGATGGGGGGTGGGGTTTTCCACCAGAAGAGGCGCCAATTGGCGGCCTTCTGGGGCGTAACTGTAGCGCAGAGCAATGCGCTACACCACCCCCTTTTGTGATGTCTTGGATCATGATTGGTCCAGACTCCAGCCTGGACCAATCATGATTCAGGACATCCATGGTGACCTCGTTGGGGGCGGTGCCGGTGCGTGCATCAGTCACTCACTGTCACCGCTCGGTCACTTTCCCGCCGCAGCCCGCCGCAGAAGAGGAGTAGCGAGGAGGGGAGAAGCCGCCGCGGGGGGGCCGAGCAGAAGAGGACGTACGTCGGAGTCGCGAGGAGGGGAGAAGCCGCCGCCGGGAGCCGAGCCATCGCCAGGTAAGTGCCTATTCCATCACCTGTGCCATGCCTATTCCACCACCTGCGCCATGCCTGTACCATCTGTGCCATGCCTATTCCACCACCTGCGCCATGCCTGTACCATCTGTGCCATGCCTATTCCACCACCTGCTCCATGCCTGTACCATCTGTGCCATGCCTATTCCACCACCTGCGCCATGCCTGTACCATCTGTGCCATGCCTATTCCACCACCTGCGCCATGCCTGTACCATCTGTGCCATGCCTATTCCATCACCTGTGCCATGCCTATTCCACCACCTGCGCCATGCCTGTACCATCTGTGCCATGCCTATTCCACCACCTGCGCCATGCCTGTACCATCTGTGCCATGCCTATTCCACCACCTGCGCCATGCCTGTACCATCTGTGCCATGCCTATTCCACCACCTGCGCCATGCCTGTACCATCTGTGCCATGCCTATTCCATCACCTGTGCCATGCCTATACCATCATCTGTGCCATGCCTATTCCACCACCTGCGCCATGCCTGTACCATCTGTGCCATGCCTATTCCACCACCTGCGCCATGCCTGTACCATCTGTGCCATGCCTATTCCACCACCTGCGCCATGCCTGTACCATCTGTGCCATGCCTATTCCATCACCTGTGCCATGCCTGTGCCATGCCTATTCCACCACCTGCGCCATGCCTGTACCATCTGTGCCATGCCTATTCCACCACCTGCGCCATGCCTGTACCATCTGTGCCATGCCTATTCCACCACCTGCGCCATGCCTGTGCCATGCCTATTCCACCACCTGCGCCATGCCTGTACCATCTGTGCCATGCCTATTCCACCACCTGCGCCATGCCTGTACCATCTGTGCCATGCCTATTCCACCACCTGCGCCATGCCTGTACCATCTGTGCCATGCCTATTCCACCACCTGCGCCATGCCTGTACCATCTGTGCCATGCCTATTCCACCACCTGCGCCATGCCTGTACCATCTGTGCCATGCCTATTCATCACTTGTGCCATGCCTATACCATCATCTGTGCCATGCCTATTCCACCACCTGCGCCATGCCTGTACCATCTGTGCCATGCCTATTCCACCACCTGCGCCATGCCTATACCATCTGTGCCATGCCTATTCCACCACCTGCGCCATGCCTGTACCATCTGTGCCATGCCTATTCCATCACCTGTGCCATGCCTGTGCCATGCCTATTCCACCACCTGCGCCATGCCTGTACCATCTGTGCCATGCCTATTCCACCACCTGCGCCATGCCTGTACCATCTGTGCCATGCCTATTCCACCACCTGCGCCATGCCTGTGCCATGCCTATTCCACCACCTGCGCCATGCCTGTACCATCTGTGCCATGCCTATTCCACCACCTGCGCCATGCCTGTACCATCTGTGCCATGCCTATTCCATCACCTGTGCCATGCCTATTCCACCACCTGCGCCATGCCTGTACCATCTGTGCCATGCCTATTCCACCACCTGCGCCATGCCTGTGCCATGCCTATTCCACCACCTGCGCCATGCCTGTACCATCTGTGCCATGCCTATTCCAACACCTGCGCCATGCCTGTACCATCTGTGCCATGCCTATTCCACCACCTGCGCCATGCCTGTGCCATGCCTATTCCACCACCTGCGCCATGCCTGTATCATCTGTGCCATGCCTATTCCACCACCTGCGCCATGCCTGTACCATCTATGCCATGCCTATTCCACCACCTGCGCCATGCCTGTACCATCTGTGCCATGCCTGTACCATCTGTGCCATGCCTATTCCATCACCTGTGCCATGCCTGTGCCATGCCTATTCCACCACCTGCGCCATGCCTGTACCATCTGCGCCATGCCTATTCCACCACCTGCGCCATGCCTGTGCCATGCCTATTCCACCACCTGCGTCATGCCTGTACCATCTGTGCCATGCCTATTCCACCACCTGCGCCATGCCTGTACCATCTGTGCCATGCCTATTCCACCACCTGTGCCATGACCTTACCATCACCTGTGCCATGCCTATACCATCTGTGCCATGCCTATTCCATCACCTGTGCCATGCCTGTACCATCACCTGTGCAATGCCTGTACAATCACCTGTGCCATGCCTATTCCACCACCTGCGCCATGCCTATTCCACCACCTGTGCCATGACCTTACCATCACCTGTGCCATGCCTATTCCATCACCTGTGCCATGCCTATTCCATCACCTGCGCCATGCCTGTACCATCTGTGCCATGCCTATTCCACCACCTGTGCCATGACCTTACCATCACCTGTGCCATGCCTATTCCATCACCTGTGCCATGCCTATTCCATCACCTGTGCCATGCCTGTACCATCACCTGTGCCATGCCTATTCCACCACCTGCGCCATGCCTATTCCACCACCTGTGCCATGACCTTACCATCACCTGTGTCATGCCTATTCCATCACCTGTGCCATGCCTGTACCATCTGTGCCATGCCTATTCCATCATCTGTGCCATGCCTATTCCATCACCTGTGCCATGCCTGTACCATCTGTGCCATGCCTATTCCATCACCTGCGCCATGCCTATTCCACCACCTGTGCCATGACCTTACCATCACCTGTGTCATGCCTATTCCATCACCTGTGCCATGCCTGTACCATCTGTGCCATGCCTATTCCATCACCAGCGCCATGCCTGTACCATCTGTGCCATGCCTATTCCACCACCTGTGCCATGCCTGTACCATCTGTGCCATGCCTATTCCATCACCTTTGCCATGCCTGTACCATCACCTGTGCAATGCCTGTACCATCACCTGTGCAATGCCTATTCCATCACCTGTGCCATGCCTATACCATCACCTGTGCAATGCCTGTACCATCACCTGTGCAATGCCTATTCCATCACCTGTGCCATGCCTGTACCATCACCTGTGCCATGCCTGTACCATCTGTGCCATGCCTATTCCATCACCTGTGCCATGCCTATACCATCTGTGCCATGCCTATTCCATCACCTGTGCCATGCCTGTACCATCACCTGTGCAATGCCTGTACCATCACCTGTGCAATGCCTATTCCATCACCTGTGCCATGCCTATACCATCACCTGTGCCATGCCTATTCCATCACCTGTTCCATGCCTATACCATCTGTGCCATGCCTATTCCATCACCTGTGCCATGCCTGTACCATCTGTGCCATGCCTATACCATCACATGTGCCATGCCTATGCCATCACCTGTGCCATGCCTGTACCATCTGTGCCATGCCTATTCCATCACCTGTGCCATGCCTGTACCATCTGTGCCATGCCTATTCCATCACCTGTGCCATGCCTATACCATCTGTGCCATGCCTATTCCACCACCTGTGCCATGCCTATACCATCTGTGCCATGCCTATTCCACCACCTTTGCCATGCCTATACCATCATCTGTGCCATGCCTATTCCATCACCTGTGCCATGCCTATACCATCTGTGCCATGCCTATTCCATCACCTGTGCCATGACCTTACCATCACCTGTGCCATGCCTGTACCATCTGTGCCATGCCTATACCATCTGTGCCATGCCTATTCCATCACCTGTGCCATGCCTATACCATCTGTGCCATGCCTATTCCATCACCTGTGCCATGCCTTTACCATCTGTGCCCTGCCTATACCATCACCTGTGCCATGCCTGTACCATCACCTGTGCCATGCCTGTACCATTTGTGCCATGCCTATTCCATCACCTGTGCCATGCCTATACCATCTGTGCCATGCCTATTCCATCACCTGTGCCATGCCTGTACCATCACCTGTGCAATGCCTGTACCATCATCTGTGCAATGCCTATTCCATCACCTGTGCCATGCCTATACCATCACCTGTGCAATGCCTGTACCATCACCTGTGCAATGCCTATTCCATCACCTGTGCCATGCCTGTACCATCACCTGTGCCATGCCTGTACCATCTGTGCCATGCCTATTCCATCACCTGTGCCATGCCTATACCATCTGTGCCACGCCTATTCCATCACCTGTGCCATGCCTGTACCATCACCTGTGCAATCCCTGTACCATCACCTGTGCAATGCCTATTCCATCACCTGTGCCATGCCTATACCATCACCTGTGCCATGCCTATTCCATCACCTGTTCCATGCCTATACCATCTGTGCCATGCCTATTCCATCACCTGTGCCATGCCTGTACCATCTGTGCCATGCCTATACCATCACATGTGCCATGCCTATGCCATCACCTGTGCCATGCCTGTACCATGACCTCAAAGTCATGCAATTTTTTTACCGCGTTTTTTGCCGCGAAGCAATACCTATTACATTTTTGTTTTTGCGCCCCCCCCCAAAAATTTTGAGCACCAGCCGCCACTGCAGAAATCTGTATCTGAAGGCAGAACTTCCTTCTCACATTTGTTTACTAATGCCTGTACCATCACCTGTGCAATGCCTATTCCATCACCTGTGCCATGCCTGTACCATCACCTGTGCCATGCCTGTACCATCTGTGCCATGCCTATTCCATCACCTGTGCCATGCCTATACCATCTGTGCCATGCCTATTCCATCACCTGTGCCATGCCTGTACCATCTGTGCCATGCCTATTCCATCACCTGTTCCATGCCTATACCATCTGTGCCATGCCTATTCCATCACCTGTGCCATGCCTGTACCATCTGTGCCATGCCTATACCATCACATGTGCCATGCCTATGCCATCACCTGTGCCATGCCTGTACCATGACCTCAAAGTCATGCAATTTTTTTACCGCGTTTTTTGCCGCGAAGCAATACCTATTACATTTTTGTTTTTGCGCCCCCCCAAAAATTTTGAGCACCAGCCTATTCCATCACCTGTGCCATGCCTTTACCATCTGTGCCCTGCCTATACCATCACCTGTGCCATGCCTGTACCATCACCTGTGCCATGCCTGTACCATTTGTGCCATGCCTATTCCATCACCTGTGCCATGCCTATACCATCCGTGCCATGCCTATTCCATCACCTGTGCCATGCCTGTACCATCACCTGTGCAATGCCTGTACCATCACCTGTGCAATGCCTATTCCATCACCTGTGCCATGCCTATACCATCACCTGTGCAATGCCTGTACCATCACCTGTGCAATGCCTATTCCATCACCTGTGCCATGCCTGTACCATCACCTGTGCCATGCCTGTACCATCTGTGCCATGCCTATTCCATCACCTGTGCCATGCCTATACCATCTGTGCCACGCCTATTCCATCACCTGTGCCATGCCTGTACCATCACCTGTGCAATCCCTGTACCATCACCTGTGCAATGCCTATTCCATCACCTGTGCCATGCCTATACCATCACCTGTGCCATGCCTATTCCATCACCTGTTCCATGCCTATACCATCTGTGCCATGCCTATTCCATCACCTGTGCCATGCCTGTACCATCTGTGCCATGCCTATACCATCACATGTGCCATGCCTATGCCATCACCTGTGCCATGCCTGTACCATGACCTCAAAGTCATGCAATTTTTTTACCGCGTTTTTTGCCGCGAAGCAATACCTATTACATTTTTGTTTTTGCGCCCCCCCAAAAATTTTGAGCACCAGCCTATTCCATCACCTGTGCCATGCCTTTACCATCTGTGCCCTGCCTATACCATCACCTGTGCCATGCCTGTACCATCACCTGTGCCATGCCTGTACCATTTGTGCCATGCCTATTCCATCACCTGTGCCATGCCTATACCATCCGTGCCATGCCTATTCCATCACCTGTGCCATGCCTGTACCATCACCTGTGCAATGCCTGTACCATCACCTGTGCAATGCCTATTCCATCACCTGTGCCATGCCTATACCATCACCTGTGCAATGCCTGTACCATCACCTGTGCAATGCCTATTCCATCACCTGTGCCATGCCTGTACCATCACCTGTGCCATGCCTGTACCATCTGTGCCATGCCTATTCCATCACCTGTGCCATGCCTATACCATCTGTGCCACGCCTATTCCATCACCTGTGCCATGCCTGTACCATCACCTGTGCAATCCCTGTACCATCACCTGTGCAATGCCTATTCCATCACCTGTGCCATGCCTATACCATCACCTGTGCCATGCCTATTCCATCACCTGTTCCATGCCTATACCATCTGTGCCATGCCTATTCCATCACCTGTGCCATGCCTGTACCATCTGTGCCATGCCTATACCATCACATGTGCCATGCCTATGCCATCACCTGTGCCATGCCTGTACCATGACCTCAAAGTCATGCAATTTTTTTACCGCGTTTTTTGCCGCGAAGCAATACCTATTACATTTTTGTTTTTGCGCCCCCCCAAAAATTTTGAGCACCAGCCGCCACTGCAGAAATCTGTATCTGAAGGCAGAACTTCCTTCTCACATTTGTTTACTAATGCTTGGTAATCCAAGCTCCTGTACTAAATCCATCATACCATGCATTCATATTTTTTTTTGTTTGTAAATTTATGGCCTACTAGAGCTGTTAAAAGTGCTCTTTTCTATGTTTTTGGCCCAACTCTGTGCTGCTGTCCATGTTTATATTGTGAAAACTATAAAAAAAAAAAAAAAAATTATAAAAAAATGAATTCTATTTTTTTAAACATTTTTATTTTTCATGTTCCTATCCAAGTTTAACTTGTTGCAAATGGTGTATGTAGCCAAAAGTATTACGGTGGCCACTTCAAGAGGTCACATCTAGCTTGAGTAATTGTCATGGTTAATATACTCCACTGTGGGTGGAATAGTACCCCTTCATGTGGGTGTTCTGTGGGTGGAATTAGGCCCTTTTCAGTGGGTTGAATTGGGCTCTCAGTTGGTGGAATGCCCTTTCTGAGGGTTTGAATAGGCCTCTCTTTCTGGTATCGGATATTCAAGGAAAAAGTTTGACCGCACTCAAAAGTAGATAAATTTGACGTGTTTATTCCCATAAATTGGAAGCAACAGTGCATCACACAGACATGGACATGGTTGACGCGTTTCACGACTCTATGGGTCGCTTACTCATGGGTCGCTTACTCATGAGTAAGCGACTCATAGAGTCGTGAAACGTGTCAACCATGTCCATGTCTGTTTGATGCACTGTTGCTTCCAATTTATGGGAATAAACACTTCAAGTTTATCTACTTTTGAGTGCGGTCAAACATTTTCCTTGAATATCTGACTACTGGACGGTGAATCCGAACGGCACCTGGATGTTTTGCCTCACCTGAGCGGCTTTTTCTGTGTTGTTTGAATCATCTTTCTGGTATCGCACTGGTTACTGCCACCAAAATAATGGTGTTTAATATCGCACCTTTTTTTAGTTCCTGTTTTGTTTGTGAATTGGTCTTAACAGAATTGGACTTAACGTTTGTTTTTTTGTGATATTTACCAAAATTTTTTTTCATTGTTTACCGCAAAAAATTATTTTTTTTATTTTTTATTTTTTTAACCACTTGCCGACCGCCGCACGACTATCTACGTGGGCGGTCAGCCCCTCACAGGCAAAGTGACGTAGGTCTACGTCGCTCGCCTGTGAGGGTTTAGGGAGCGAGCGCGCGCCGCCGGAGGCGCGCTCCCGCTCCCGCGTGGTCACGGACCCCCCCGCGCGCGTGACCGGCGGACCCGATCGCCGCCGGCCACTCTGCGATCGGCGGGGGAGAGGGAGATAGTCAGGCAGCTTGTGTAAACAAGCTGCCTGTCATTCTCCTCGCTGTATGAGAGCTGATCACATGGATCTACTATGTAGATCCATTGATCACTCTGCATACAGTTGAAGCCACAGCCAATCACAGTTAGAATCACGCCCCTAGGGACACACACAGCCCCTCCCTCTCAAATAAAGTTAACCCCTTCACTACCAGTGCATTTTTACAGTAACAGTGCATATGTATAGCACTGATTACTGTAGAAATGTCACTGGTAACCCCAAAAGTGTCAAAAATGTCAGTCAAGGGTCCGATCTGTCCGCCGCAATGTCGCAGTACCGCAAAAAAAATCGCAGATCGCCGCCATTACGCGTTAAAAAAAAAAACAACAAAAATGACAAAAATCTTTCCCTTTGTTAGTAAACGCAATAACTTTTGCGCAAACCAATCAAAATACGCTTTTTGCGATTTTTTTTACCAAACATAGGTAGCATAAAACAAATTGGCCGAAAATATTAAAAAATTTTGATTTTTACATTTTTTTTTGGGGGAATTTCATATAAAAAAAAGGGAAAAATATTGCTATTTTTGCAAAATTTACGCTCTTTTTTTGTTTATAGCGCGTGATCAAAAAATCGCACAGGTGATCAAATACCACCAAAAGAAAGCTCTGTTTGTGGGAAAAAAAGGACGCCAAATTCGTTTCGGTACAGCGTCGCACGACCGCGCAATTGTCCGTTAAAGTCACGCAGTGCCGAATCGCAAAATGCCCTCTGGTCGTTTAGCAGCCAAATCCTCCGGGGCTTAAGTGGTTAATGAATTGGACTTTATTTACCGCATGTAGTATAGCTTAGTGAATTGGCCCCAATGACACCAATGATGGGGCACAATTTCTCCCAACGACACTAACGATGGGACACAATTTCTCCCAATGACACCAACGATGTGAGGCACAATTCCTCCCAATGACACCAACGATGTGAGGCACAATTTCTCCCAATGACTCCAGCAATGGAACACAATTTCTCAAAATGACACCAGTGATGGAGCACAATTTCTGCTAATGAAACCAATGAAGGGGCACAATTTCTCCCAATGACACCAACAATGGGGCCCAAAGACACCAATGATGGGACACAATTCCTTCTAATGACAGCAAATGTGGGCACTTTCCCACAGACGTCAGGACCTCTTCTACTTCCAGTGGCCACAGTCTGGCCCTCCTGAAGTCTAAGGGCAGTAAACCGGCTCTTTGTTTAGAAAGTTTAGAGACCCCTGAACTAGGCAAATGATGTGCACAGTGCCCATTGTGCTGCCGGGATATGCAAATCACATATTCCAGGAAACATAGTGTTTAATTTAAAAAAGTGAGAAGGGAGGCCTAGTGGCACATCATTGGGAGGCCCACCTGCAAAATCCAGAAGGGCCTCTCGATGACATCAGAAACAATATGTAATCGGTCAGTGGCAGGGGATCAAAGGATCTCAGTGGGAAAACAATGGATCCACTAGATGGGTGAGTATCTAAAATGAGCAGAATCCGGTCAGCGGGGGTTAAAAAAAAAAAAAGATCCACTTTGAAATTCCTATAATCTTTGGGGGATACACTATGCACATAAACCACCTTCCTATTACCTGTGATGCTGCTTTATCGATGTGAACTCGTGTTCTGAGAAATATTATACTAGCTATCTTCCACACCGCTTTGACAGTTCCTTTATTGACCCCAGCAGCCATTCTCAACCAGGGTTCCTAAAAAACACCAGCTTGAACTAAGGCTCCAATCAAACCTGGGCGTTTTGGGATCGCGGCAGAATTGCCACGATTCTGCCACGATCCCAAAATGTACCACATTGCAAAACACAGGCTCAGGTGCCATTATTTTCAATGGCACCTAAAACTCGGTATGGTTTTGCCACTATTGTCACACAATTTATTTTGTGGCAAATTGCATTGCGTGAAGCTTGTTGCCCAAAAGAAGCTCCTGCTCCTTTTTGGGCAACAAGCTTTAAGCCATGCTTTTATCGTGTAACAATCGCAGCAAAACTGCACCGCATTTTAGGTGCCATTGAAAATAATGGCACCTTAACCCACGTTTTGCCACTGTAGTGCATTTTAAAATCGATGCCGCAATCCACAAACGCCCAGGTGTGAATAGAGCCTGAGACATAAATGAACTGTGAACAGACTGCTTGAGGTAGACCTTATAGGTCTGCGAGAACGGCTTAGGGCCCACATACTCCTGAAAATAAGGTGCTCTTTTTATAATTACGGTAACAAGTGTAGTTGCTTCCTCCTCCTCTCCTGTTCCCTTCTGCTGATGCTACCCAAATCTATCTCTCTTCCCTCAGCCCACTCCTTCAGTCTCCTCATGTATAGCTAATTTACTAACAGGCATAACAGCCTGGATGTTACACCACTTCCTAAAATGAAATCTATCCAAAACCAAGCTCATAATATTTCCTCCCCCACATGCCTCTTCCCCTGATTTCTCTGTCATGATTGATGGCACAACTGTCAACCCATCCCTGCATGCCAAGGTTCTAGGTATAATCCTGAACTCTGAACTATACTTTTGGCCCCACATCCAATCACTTTCCAAATCTTGCCACCTCAAACTACAGAACATCTCCAAAATATGCCCTCTTCCTAACCAATGACACCACTAAGCTCTTAGTTCACTCCCTAGCTATCTCTCGTCTCCCTCCTCATGAGATAACCTTTACATAGACTTTCCCCCCCTCAGTCCATTATGAATGCTGCTGCCAGGCTCATCCACCTTACTAACCTTTCAGTGTCTGCTACTCCTCTCTGCCAATCCCTCCACTGGCTTCCGCTCAGCCAATGAATTCAATTCAGGATACTGACAATAACTTACAAAGCCATCCACAACTCTGCCTCGAGCTACATCACTAACCTAGATTGAAAATACCAACCTAATTGTTCCCTTTGTTCCTCCCAAGACCTCCTGCTATCTAGCCCCCTTGACACCTCCTCCCATGCTTACCTCCAGAACTTTTCCAGAGCCTCTCCCATCCTATGGAACTCCCTAACTCAATCTGTCCTGACTATCTCCTAATCTGCCCACCTTTAGATAATCCCTGAAAACCTTTCTCCTCAGAGAAGCCTATTCTGCCCTACCTAACAACTGTACATTTATTTCTCCGTCAGCTCACCCCCTACAGTTATTACATTTTGTGTCTCTTGACCCTCCCTCCTAAACTGTAAGCTCCAAAGCCTCCTACATATGGGTTGAACAAAAAAAAAAAAAAAGACAGCTCAAGTTGGAGCCACTGTACTAACAATCCAATGTTAGTACAGCGATCTCCCCTACTGTGCTATTATGTTCTGATAGAGGGACGACCCCCCCCCGCCAGAGCACTCCCATCAGTGCTCTCAGCCATTGGCTGAAAGTGCCCACCGGGGACCTGTTGGGAGTCCTTTTTGGAGCATGACCCGAATGGCTGGCTTCTGTGGGACCGCCTGCCGTACACAAGGGCCGAATGTAGGACAGTTTTTATTGAACCAGCCTACGCCGCCTGATATTCGGCCCACGTGTTTTAGGCTTTATGAGCAAGGCCCTCTGTTTCCTCCGGTATTGAATTGTATTGTAACTGTACTGTGTGCCCTCATGTTGTAAAGCGCTGCGCAAACTGTTGGTGCTATATAAATCCTGTATAATAATAATAATGTCCAGGGTTCTGTGGAACCTGAAGGTTCCTCCAGAGGTTGCTAGGGGTTCCTTGAGTTGTAGCCAATTGACATTCTATTTGATGGTTCCTTCATAGTTCAGCGACCAACATCACTTGGCATAGCTTCACGACAATATATTAATCATCGTTTAAGCTGTCTGTAAGGTTTGCATTCTGACCACCATGGTAAGGGGGTCATCCTTTTGACTTACTGCCAGTGTAAGTGACATTCTTTCCACCCACCAACAATAAACTGGTTTACCCACTTCAATACGGGCACTTTCACCCCCCTTCCTGCCCAGGCCAATTTTTTTAGCTTTGAGCAATGTTGCACTTTAAATAACAAATGCACAGTCATGCAACACTCATATACTCATATGAAATTTTTTATCATTTGTTTTTACACAAATATAGCTTTCTTTTGGTGGTATTTATTAACTACTGTATTTTTATTTTTTGCTATATAACCGAAAAAAGACCCGAAAATTTTGAAAAAAAAACCCCAAGTTTTTCTTCTTTTGTTATAAAATTTTGCAAATAAATAATCTTCATAAATTTAGATCAAACTGTATTTTGCTACATTTCTATGGTGAAAACAACCTAAATCAGTGTTTCTCTAGCGCTCATCGACAGACGTAGTCCTCGGTGATACACCACCTTCGGGTTATGTTACCTCCGCAGGAGCAGGACTAGACAGGAAATTAAAAAGCTCTGGCCACACCCTAGGGGCAGTCCCAGAGGGTATATCCTCTCTCTCTCTGCCTCAGCAAATCAGTTATTTTCTGTCTAGTTAGGAGTAAGGACCTAGATACCTTGCTGGGATCTTAGGTCCTGGCAAGAATTTTTTTCTAAAAGGATTTTTAGACAGCTTTTTTTCTCCAGTGTTCCTGTGAGATCTTCAAGCAAGAAAGCTGAACTGGGCGACGGGCTGGATGTTGAGATCCGGTGGTCACCCCAGTTCAGCCTACGAGCGCGTGCAGGCCATAGCTCCGCGCTGGGTCGGCCGCGACAAAGTCCCATTAAAAGGACTGAACCCGCGAGTTAAACGTCTCGCTGAAACGCCAAAGACCATGAGTCACGGCGTCCGTATCGGTCGACAGCCCTCCCGCCCCGGTGGAGAGGGGTACTGTCAGGAGTTGGTGCCCGCCTGGTTCCGGTATGGTGAGTAGTATGTTCCCCCTTTTTCCCTGACGGGTTTTGTGGTGAACGCGGGCCCCTCTCTGTATGGTAAGAAAGAGTTCTTTCTATCCTATAAACATGTCACAAATCCTCCTACTTTGAGTGTGATTTTATGTGTGCAAAAAGCCAGGAGGCTTGGTTTGGGAGCTAACAATCTATTGTATACATGTTTTAAAGATGTAATCTGTGGCATTCTGGGAATCTTATGGGTTAAGTATAAGCTACCTACCAGTCAGAAGCCACGGACATGTAGACTGCCTTCCAAATCAGATCTCCAGCTATTAGCAGGCCTCCCGAACGGCCATGCGGTCCGCCAGGGCCGGTACCGCCAACCACGCCATATCCCCATGCAGAGAGAGTGTTGTGTGCCCTGCAGCACACCGCTAGTCAGCACAGGCCGCCGCCATTTTTTTTGCTGGATCGCACGAGCCGCCATTTTGGCGTAGCCTCGTGTCTCCAGCATGGGGGCGGCCATGTTTGAGGTGATCCTACACCTCGTGGAGCTTGGGGGAGGCGCCGGAAGGCGTGCAGAGGGGCGGAGCCGCCTCCCTTCTTCCTGGGCAGCCAGCCAAAAGACTTCCTGTTTGTCAAGACAGCGCTGTAAGCTGTTGCAGTTTAACTCTGAGCATCAAGTGGTGAGCCTGGGGGTCTATCTCTCTCTCTCTCGATCAATAGGGATCCCTAGCAGGTAACACTAAGGGGCTTTTTGTGGCGCTGGGGGTCAGAAAAAAAAAAAAAAAAAAAAAAAAAAAAAAAAAAAAGTTTTTTTTTCTTTTGAATTATATTATCCAGGAAGTAACTGGAGTTATCATGGACCCTGCCATACATATTCCCCCACCTGTTTCCCTCGAGGGGGCCTCGGGACCCGCCGGTGCACAGAGTATAGAATCATTTACAGCAATTTTGGAGTCTATGGTGGCTCGGGTGGAGGCGGCCTGTCAGGGACGGGGGTCAAGGAAGCGACCCCCGCCTACCCCTATACCATCTGACACCTCTGACTCAGATTCAGAGATGGTCACGGCAGTTGCAGGTTCCTCTGCAAGGGCTGTTATCCCAGGTAAAGCACCCTCAGACAGTGAGGAGGACGCTTCTTCTGCTATAATTCAGGAAGAAGCATTGGTGGACGCACTAGTTGTGGCAGTGCAAGAAACCTTAAAACTTGAGGCTTTACCGGCAGAGGCAACTGAAACAGAGAGGCCTTTCGGTACGAATAAGCCCATCAAGATGGCGAAGGCTTTTCCGGTACCTAAATGTTTTGGTAATCAGATTAAAGGAGAATGGGAGCATTCTAAACGTACCTTTACTATTTCCAAGCGTATTGCTAGACGCTATCCGTTTGAGGAATCCATCATTAAGAAATGGACGGTACCACCAGTCGTGGATCCGCCTATTTCCAGGCTGAATAAAGCCACGGTTATTCCAGTGGAGGACACTTCGTCCTTTAAGGATCCGGTGGATCGAAAGATAGAAGCAGAGTCCCGCACTATCTTTTCTCTGATAGGGTCAGCATTTAGACCAGTAATTGTTATTGGTCTAGTTTCCCAGACACTTACGGAATGGGCGAAAATGGTACGCCAAGATCTTAGGGGAAAAGATATTCCCCAGGAGACATCTGATTTGATGGAACAGATCATACAAGGGCTACGGTTTATCTGTGACGCAGCCTTGGACACAACTCCCTTATTAGGGCATGCATCTATGTTAGCAGTGATCCTCAGACGTGTGCTGTGGTTAAAATGCTGGTCAGCTGACCTAGGTTCCAAAAAGACCTTGACCAATCTCCCTTTTCAGGGGAATCGTCTATTTGGGGCCAACCTAGATGAAATCATTAAGGATGCCACTGGGGGCAAGAGCACTTTCTTGCCACAGGCTGCAAAAGCTAAGGGACCTCGCAACAAGCGAGGACCTTTCTTTACCGCCCATAAAGGGCACCCGGCTGGTACTAGCGGGAAAGGCAAGACTCCTCCAGGAGGATTCAAGAAGGGCTGGTCGGACAAGCAGAGGACCAACCCAGCCAGACCCGAAGCAAAGGAGTACACAGCCTGAAGGTGCGCCCCCCACCCGGTTTCAGGGTGGGGGGACGTTTTCACCGGTATTCAGGACATCAGATCGAGCATCAACCACTACTACCGGTGCGATTCTTCCCTTCCAACATTTAAGTACCACAGGAAGCGGTAGTTACCGTTCCCTGAATAGATCTTTTCCTTTACCCTTTCCTAAGATTAGTCCCGATACCTCACAGGAATCGGATCTGGTTGACCAGATAGGCCAAGTAGCCTCTAGTCGGGTGACTTCGGTCCCTGAGGTTCAACCAGAAAAGATCACCCTTCCTGATAACTATCAGGTATCTGATAAATGTGTGGAAACAGAAAACGACCAGACTTTCTCGGATGGTCGGGGCCAGATAGCTCTAGGGACGCCTGGTTCAGATCCAATCAGCGCCAGTGGTCCTAGAAATTCTAGGCTGGCCTCCTCAAGCCGGCCTGGCCGACTTGGACATGCTAGTCGCAGACGTTCCGTGGGAACTTCGTCTCGGGGAGTGTCTGTGGTCTCTAGGACCAAGTTACCTTCGTGCTTTACAGTCGCTGGTTTTAATGGCCTGGCCATTGAGACCCAAGTACTGAAGGACAGAGGTTTGTCTACTTCTGTCATTCCTACCCTTATTAAAGCAAGGAAAGCGACTTCCAGCAAAGTCTATTATCACACATGGAAGACTTATATTGCGTGGTGCGAATCTTTAGGATTTCCTCCACGTACCTATTCGGTGTCTCGAATATTGGCCTTTTTGCAACAAGGGGTTGAGCAGAAGCTAGCCTTGAGCACCATCAAGGGTCAAGTTTCAGCATTAGCAATCTTCTTTCAGAAGCCGTTAGCTACCAAATCCTTGGTGCGGAATTTCATCCAGGGGGTGCGGCACCTGGCTCCTCCAGTCCGCGCGCCCTTACCGCCCTGGGATCTTAATTTGGTTTTGTCGGTTCTACAGAAACCTCCTTTTGAAAACATCAGGGAGATTCCCTTGCTTACTTTATCCCAGAAGGTGGCCTTCTTGGTGGCTATTACTTCTGCTCGCAGGGTGTCAGAACTGGCTGCATTATCATGCCAGTCCCCATACCTAGTGATTCATAGGGATAAGGTAGTACTTCATCCTAAGCCATCTTTTCTTCCTAAGGTGGTTTCAGATTTTCATCTGAATGAAGATATTGTACTACCTTCCTTGTGTCCTCAGCCCAAGCATCATCGGGAACATGCGTTGCATTCCTTAGATGTGGTTCGGGCAATCAGGGTATACCTGAAAGCTACGGAATCATTCCGTAAGACGGATTCACTTTTTGTGATCACGGATGGCCCCAGAAAGGGTTTGCCTGCATCTGCCGCAACCATTGCCAAATGGATTAGACAGACGGTGGTACAGGCTTATTCTATTAAGGGTCAGAGTCCTCCGTTCCCTGTTAGGGCGCACTCCACTCGAGCGCTCAGTACTTCCTGGGCCTTTCGCCATCAGGCGTCAGTGGTCCAGGTATGTAAGGCGGCCACCTGGTCGTCGGTACATACCTTTACAAAATTCTATAAAATTGATGTGACGGCATCGGCGGATGCCTCATTTGGCCGCAAGGTTTTGCAGGCCGCAATTTGAGGAGACCGGTGGTCTACCTCGAGGGTTTTTTTCTGTTTGAAAATTTTTTTTGTTGAGTCTCATCATTAAGGATGAGCATTGTAAACTTCTAGTTGGCACCGGTTGGGCCTTCTAGATTGGGATTTGATTTCCATTTTCCCACCCCTCTGTTGTGATACTGCTCTGGGACGTCCCGAAGGTGGTGTATCACCGAGGACTACGTCTGTCGATGAGCGCTAGAGAAAAATGGATTTTTGTAAAATCTTACCGTAAAATCCTTTTCTCTTAGCTCATCGACAGACGTAGTCCCCGCCCCTCTGTTTTGGAGTTGGGTTGGGTTAAATTCTCTAAGCACTGCTTTTTCACATAACTGATTTGCTGAGGCAGAGAGAGAGAGGATATACCCTCTGGGACTGCCCCTAGGGTGTGGCCAGAGCTTTTTAATTTCCTGTCTAGTCCTGCTCCTGCGGAGGTAACATAACCCGAAGGTGGTGTATCACCGAGGACTACGTCTGTCGATGAGCTAAGAGAAAAGGATTTTACGGTAAGATTTTACAAAAATCCATTTTTTTTATTTAGTCTGTAGGAAAGTTATAGAGTTCACAAACTTTGGGATATACTGTATATCTGAAAATCGATCAGTCCTGATGTACTGACAGCCTATCTCATTTCTTGAGGCCCAAACACGCCAGGACAGTACAAATATCCCCCAAATGTCCCCTTTTTTAAAAAAATAGACAGTCTAAGTTATTTAGAAAGAGGCATGGTGAGTTTTTTTTTTTAAGTTGTAATTTTTTGTCACAATTACCGTATTTGAAAAATTAAGAAATTAAAAAAAAAATGTTTTTTTTACATACTGTCACATAATGGGGCATCTACTTAACTGCTGAAGGAAAAAACATTAAAAAAAATGTCTTATTTTTTTCTGAATATTTAATGTTGGTAATATATTCAGGTAATATGTGCATTTGCATTACAGCCAATAGAGTTTACAGTTTTTTTTTTTGTTTTTTTTTTTAAGTTGCACTTCTGATTGTCAAAAAGCAATATTTTTGTTTGTTTATGAAACTTAGTTTGATTTATAAATACGTTATACACTGCTCATAAACATTGAGGCTCGGTTCACATATATGCGATGCGGGAAGGCTGCGAATTCGCAGCCTGTTCCCGCATCGCACACGCACCCCCGGCAGTTCACACTGCCATATGCGATACGCTGGGGGTGTCAATGTAATCTTAACGACACCCCCAGTTTGATCGCATATCGCAGTGCGATCGTGCAGGTCGCACAGGAGCGGATCGCACAAGTGTGAACCACCATACGATTCGATTCTGCTGCGGATAAAAAAAAAAGGGTCATGTGCGTGTTTAGTGCAATTGCAGTGCAAATTCAGCCATACAAAATGTATGGCTGAAATTTGCACCGGACAGAGATCGCATGTAATTTAGGAGCAGTGCGCTCCGAATTACATGCAATCTCTGTGATCGCACTAATGTGAACCGTCACTAAAAGAACACTTTGAAAACACATCAGATGGGGAAAAATATTATGCTGGATATTTATACTGATATGGACTGGGTAATGTGTTAGGAACGAAAGAATGCCACATCGTTTGATAGAAATGAAAATGATAAACCTACAGAGGGTTCAAAGATACCCAAAACTTAAGTGAAAAAATGATGCAGCAAGCTAGTCTATTTTGCTGAAATTTGATTGCAGTAACTCAAAATGGTACTTAGTAGCTTGTATGGCCCCCACATGCTTGTATGCATGCCTGACAACATCGGGACATGCTCCTAATGCAGGGGTGGGGAACCTTTTTTCTACCAAGGGCCATTTGGATTTTTGTAACATCATTCGGGGGCCGTACAAAATGTATGCATAAATGTAATAGGCATCGATTTGCGGCAAAAAACGCTGTCAAAAATTGCGTGACTTTGAGGTCACAAAAGTGTGAAAGGGGCCTTCAGTAATCAAGGTATAGTGTGCCCCCTTTCAATGCAGACTGACCACAGCGTGCCCCCCTTTCAATGCAGACTGACCACAGCGTGCCCCCCTTTCAATGCAGAGTGACCACAGTGTACCCCCTTTCAATGCGGAGTGACCACAGCGTGCCCCCTTTCAATGCGGAGTGACCACAGCGTGCCCCCTTTCAATGCAGAGTGACCACAGCGTGCCCCCTTTCAATGCGTAGTGATCACAGCGTGCCCCCCTTTCAATGCAGAGTGACCACAGCGTGCCCCCCTTTCAATGCAGAGTGACCACAGCGTGCCCCCTTTCAATGCATAGTGACCACAGCATGCCCCCTTTCAATGCGGAGTGACCACAGCGTGCCCCCTTTCAATGCGGAGTGCCCACAGCGTGCCCCCTTTCAATGCTGGAGTGATTGACCACAGCGTGCCCCCTTTCAATGCGGAGTGATTGACCACAGCGTGCCCCATTTCAATGCGGAGTGCCCACAGCGTGCCCCCTTTCAATGCGGAGTGCCCACAGCGTGCCCCCTTTCAATGCGGAGTGATTGACCACAGCGTGCCCCATTTCAATGCGGAGTGATTGACCACAGCGTGCCCCCTTTCAATGCGGAGTGCCCACAGCGTGCCCCCTTTCAATGCGGAGTGCCCACAGTGGGCCCCCTTTCAATGCGGAGTGCCCACAGCGTGACCCCTTTCAATGCGGAGTGCCCACAGCGTGCCCCCTTTCAATGCGGAGTGCCCACAGTGGGCCCCCTTTCAATGCGGAGTGCCCACAGCGTGACCCCTTTCAATGCGGAGTGCCCACAGCGTGCCCCCTTTCAATGCGGAGTGCCCACAGCGTGCCCCCTTTCAATGCGGAGTGATTGACCACAGCGTGCCCCCTTTCAATGCGGAGTGATTGACCACAGCGTGCCCCCTTTCAATGCGGAGTGATTGACCACAGCGTGCCCCATTTCAATGCGAAGTGCCCACAGCGTGCCCCCTTTCAATGCGGAGTGCCCACAGCGTGCCCCCTTTCAATGCGGAGTGATTGACCACAGCGTGCCCCATTTCAATGCGGAGTGATTGACCACAGCGTGCCCCCTTTCAATGCGGAGTGCCCACAGCGTGCCCCCTTTCAATGCGGAGTGCCCACAGTGGGCCCCCTTTCAATGCGGAGTGCCCACAGCGTGCCCCCTTTCAATGCGGAGTGCCCACATCGTGCCCCCTTTCAATGCGGAGTGCCCACATCGTGCCCCCTTTTAATGCGCAGTGCCCAGAGCGTGCCCCCTTTTAATGCGCAGTGCCCAGAGCGTGCCCCCTTTTAATGCGCAGTGCCCAGAGCGTGCCCCCTTTTAATGCGCAGTGCCCAGAGTGTGCCCCCTTTTAATGCGCAGTGCCCAGAGCGTGCCCCCTTTTAATGCGGAGTGCCCAGAGCGTGCCCCCTTTCAATGCGGAGTGATTGGCCACAATGCTGAGTGAACAGCGTGCCAAGCCCCAGAGCACTTACCTGTTGTAGCGGCGGCTTCCTCTCTTCAGTCTCCGCGTCTCTTCGAGTCCTCCCGCGTCCCGCCTCCCGCCTCCTCCTCGGCCAATGACATTGGCCGAGGAGGAGGCGGATCCGTGAGACAGTAGCGAATTTTCATTCGCTATTGTCACACAAATGGGTGGGCTCGAAGCGCACTGCTCTGCGCCTCGGGTCCAGCCTTTTCGGAGATTCACAGTGTCAGAACGGAGCCATCGGCTGCTTCTGACACAGCGGCACGGATCGCAACGATTGTGCGGGCCGGACAGAAGGATCGTGCGGGCCGCATACGGCCCGCGGGCCGGAGGTTCCCCACCCCTGTCCTAATGAGATGACGGATGGTGTCCTGGGGTATTTCCTCCCAGATCTTGACCAGGGCTTCACTGAGCTCCTGAAAAAGACTGAGGTGCAACCTGGAGGTGTCGGATGGACCAAAACATAATGTCCCAGAGGTTTTCTATTGGATTAAGGTCCGGCAAGCATGGAGGCCATTCAATAGTATCAATTCCTTCATCCTCCAGAAACTGGCTGCATACTCTCGCCACATGAGGCTGGACATTGTGCACCAGGAGAAACCCAGGACCCATTGCACCAGCGTAGGATCTGACAATGGGTCCAATGATTTTATCCTGATACCAAATGGCAGCCAGGGTTCCATTGTCCAGCCTGTAGAGGTCTGTGTTTCAATCCATGGATATTCCTCCCCCAGACCATCCCCGACCCACCACCAAACCGGTCATGCTGAACAGTGTTACAGGCAGCATACCCTTCTCCATGGCTTCTCCAGACCCTCTCACGTCTATCACACGTGCTCAGGGTGAACCTGCTCTCATCTGTGAAAAGCACAGTGTGCCAGTTGTGGACCTGTCAATTCTTGTGCTCGATGGCAAATGCCAACTGAGCTCCACTATGTTGGGCAGTGAGCACAGGGACCACTAGAGGACATCCAGCCATTAGGCCACCGTCATGAAAGCTGTTTCTGATTGTTAGGTGAGACATTTACACCAGTGGCCTGCTGGAGGTCATTTTGTATGGTTATTGCAGTACTCATCCTGTTCCTCCTTGCACAAAGGAGCAGATACCGGTCCTGCTCTCAAAGAAGGTTAAGGACCTTCTTTGGCCCTGTCCAGCTCTCCTAGAGTAACTGCCTGTCTCCTGGAATCTCCTCCATGCTCTTGAGACTGTGCTAGGAGACACAGTAAACCTTCTGGCAATAGCACGTATTGATGTGCCATCCGAGTTAGACTGCCTGTGCAACCTCTATAGGGTCCAGGTATCGCCTCAGGCTAACAGTAGTGACACTGACTCTAGCCAAATGCAAAATTAGTGAAAAACAGTCAAAAAAGATGAGTAGGAAAAAAAGTGTCAGTGGCCTCCACGCCTCCACCTGTAAAACCATTCCTGTTTTGGAGTTTGTCTCATTGTTCCCATCTAGTGCACCTGTTTTTAATTTCATTAACACCAAAGCAGCTGAAACTGATTAACAACCCCCTCTGCTACTTAACTGACCAGATCAATATCCCAGGAGTTTAATTGACTTGATGCTATACTCTGATTAAAAAGTGTTCCTTTATTTATTTTTATTTTTTTTAACAGTAATGGCTAAATCTGTGTCCTTTAGTGCATGTTCAAACTCTAATACCATAACTAATACCTTGTTATTAGTGTAGCGGGGTTAAACATGCCTAAAGACACTGTTTGATATGTGGGAAGGAACTAGGCTCCCTCTAGTGGTAGCTGCATGGAATTTCCCGGGCTGTGACTTCCTTTTCACAAGATGAAGAAACTACATCTCCCAGGCTGCTTTGCAAGATCCAGGAACTAGGCTCCCTCTAGTGGTAGCTGCATGGAATTTCCCGGGCTGTGACTTCCTTTTCACAAGATGAAGAAACTACATCTCCCAGGCTGCTTTGCAAGATCCAGGGTGCACGGCTGCACCGCACGGCACTATGGGGGAGGTTATTTAAAGGAAGAGAGAAGCGCGCGAAGGGGGGGGGCCTTTCTGCGCTGGACTCTGAGGAACCAGCGAGCGAGAGTGAAGGACTGACACTGGATATTGGGCCAGAGCCTTTTAGCCTGGAGGGACGACGTGGAACCGTCCCATCTCAAGCACGAGGCACATTCCTGGAGGTCATACTGCTGTTTGCCGAGACCGGAAGTCATCCGCCAGAAGGACCCCGCGCGGCTGGCATATAGCCAAAGGACTGAGACCGCAGTGGAAGCGCGCGAAGGAGAAACTTCTGTTGGTGAGAGGGCACATGCCCAATAACTGACTTTATCTGCTGAAGAGACAGTTTTATCTACAGATAGCGGTAGCGCAGCAGGAGGTGATAAAACCCCGGGGTTTATCACCATACTCTCTCAGGAGACTCATAGACAAACAATAAGGTCTGTAAAGGAGTCGCCAGAGGCTTATCTCTCTCGCAGAAGTTATTGCTCAGTTACGCAGACACCCTGCGGTGACAACTAACAGCTCGTTGTTTTCTCTCTCTTGATCTTTATTCCTAATCTGGATTACAAATGAGCTCTATTCAATAACCTTGCTAGCGAAGATCAACAAGAAAGAAGAGAACTCTGGGGGAGGGACTCAGATAGGCCCACCTATCTGGTACTGTGTCTAGCCTTAATGCAGGAGGAGTGTGGGGGTATTCTTTTACCTTTTTAAAGCTGTTTTAAATAACCTTTTATGGACTTGTATTGTATTGTATTGTATCTCCCCTATTCAATTTGATATATAGTAAACTAAGTTTGGTTAATTACAATCTTGTGCGTTGTTCCATTGTGTCACCCAGAAGGACTACTATTCAAGAAGGTAACAAGGTATTGTTGCATAGTGAAGTATTGTATTCCAACCTGTGTATCTATTTGATAGTCCAGTCCTATTCTGGGTCAGTTGTGCCTGAGGAGGGATCGAGCCAATTTGATTGGGCTGTTAGGCAGGGTGTAGACCCAATAATATAATCAGCAGCTCCTGCGGGGGTGGTGCTACACGTGGGGGCTCGTCCGGGATTTCTACAGTCCTGCAATACAACCCTCTCAGCCATAGAATCCCCTCCCACGCAGAAATGGATCCTGTCGCTGCTGCTGAGTGGTGCAAGGAAGAGAATGTCATAGTGGAAAATGGCCTGGTGGTTGAAATCAAGGGAGAAGCCTGGACTGAAGAAAAGCTCCTCCCTGTTTTGAGGGCACTATCCACAGACAGGAAATTCTGGGTGATTGACATGAAAACTGACACCACTGTCCCACACACGTATGCACTGTGTGAGTGGAGGAAGGGGGTCCCTGATTATTTCAACGGAAACAGTGTAAAAACTACTGACCAAACAGAACTTTTCCTGATACATCCAGGAGTTCCTATTGCGGGTCCCTCATCCACCACCCCTGGGGTATCCAGCCAAGAAAAAGGTGTCCAAGAAGGGCATCCTGAGTCATCACCTTTGTCGACTTTTAGCTCAGAACTGTGTGCTGTTCTTGGGGAGATTGTGGCAAAATGTAGTAGGGACTCCTCGAGCTATTTGATGCCTGGATATAGGAAGCTCCGGACATTCTCTGGGAAACAGCCTGTGCCTTCAGCAGAAGATGGGTTCGAAGAGTGGTTAGATACCGCCACTCAGGCTTTGGAGGAATGGGAGGTACCAGAACAGCACAAGAAGCAGAGAATCACAGAGAGTTTAAGGGGACCTGCATTAGAGGCTGTACGTAATCTAAAGCTTAGCAAGAAGAACTGCACTGCACAGGATTATTTGGACATTCTGCAAGATGTGTTTGGTCGGACGGAGAACGCGGCTGAACTTCTCTACCAGTTGGACCACTGTTATCAAGAAGAGGGGGAGAAGTTGTCCGAATTCATTAAACGTCTGGATAGGATTATCCACCAGATTCTGTTAAAGAAAGGAATAGACCCCCGGAAAATAGATGAGACTCGTGCACGACAGGTTCTGAAAGGGGCTCAACCTTTAGATCCCATTGCCATACTGTTACGAACTCGTCGAGATGGCGGCATTCTAGAATACCCCGACCTGATTCGAATGGTCAGAGAGGAAGAGGTCATGTTGGACAACAAGAAGAAAAGTCGGCAGTTTGACTCAACTGCCCGGGTTGGAGTGATAAGTGTGGAAGAGGGTGACTCTCAAGTTGAACTCCTAAAGACCCAAGTGTCTCAGTTGATAGAAATGGTGTCCATCCTGACTGGTCAGGTATCCACTCTACCCAAGGGGAGTATATCGGAGAGGCCAGATGAACCTGTTAGTCTCAGCACAGATCCAGAGCCACGGCCTGCAAGATTGTTAACTTGTTTCAACTGCGGGGGAGTTGGGCATGTTAGAAGGGTATGTCCCAGCTCAGGAAAGGTTGCCACGAAAGCTCGCGAGCCAGCGGGAAACTTCAGAGGACACCGGTGAAGGAGTCAACCGGGTGTCTGCCAGTTTTAAGGGACTCCAGGAGTGGTGCAGGATCAGGGAAACCGAGTCAGGGGGTTAGACCCCAATATAACACCCCCAGTTCTAGACTCCGGGTTACTGAGGGAAGGAGAGTCAATGCACGCCGGGTTCAGCGGGGGCCCAGATCAAGGAAGAAAAAGGAGAAGAGGGCCAGGGTACAGAGAACTGAATCAGACAACCAGGCTACATCAAGAGAATTCCCAACTAACTTGGTCGGGCCCTCCCCAGTGGTCTCGGTTCAGGTGGAAGGAATTTACACAAGAGCCCTCCTTGACACAGGGGCCCAGGTGACTCTTTTGTATAGAGACTTCTATGATAAATATCTTACCCATCTACCTTTGCAGAAGTTGGAAGATCTGGAGATATGGGGTATTGGGACCCAAAGTTTTCCCTATGACGGGTATCTGCCAATCAAGTTGACCTTTGATCCATCAGTGGCTGGTGAAGCGGAAACCTTCGACACCTTAGCGGTGGTCTGTCCTCGTCCACCAGGGGCCAACAAAAGCTCTCTCATCGTAGGAACAAACACTGACCTGGTAAGGCGCCTTCTGATACAACTGGTCCAGGGACAAGATGCTCAGGCGCCAAGGATCCATCCCATGCTACGGCAGGCCTACCAACGATTAGTGTTGGAGCAAGAGACCCCCGCAGAAGGAGTTGGACGACTCTGGAAGCTGGATAGAGCAGAAAAGGTCTTACAGCCAGGAGAGGTGGCCTGTTTTAAGGCTTCTGTTAAACTCACATGGCAACAGCCGGGTCCCTTCATTATCTTTGAATCAGGTCAAAAGGAGAGACAGAGAGGGATAGAAGTGATCCCTGAGGTGATCCCTTTGAAGGTGTTACAGGAAAACCGTGGAAGGGTTTTAGTGAGTGTCAGAAACACCTCTATTACACCAGTGAAGGTACCGGCCAGAGTGCTCCTGGGCCAAGTCAACCCGGCTACCCCAGTTGCCCCCATTGATTTCAAAGAAAAGGAACAGGGTGAAGCGGTTATAGAGGAGCTTTGCTCTGGAAACGCTGCCCTCCCGCCGGAATGGGTGAAGAGGGCCAAGGCACAACTTGCTCGATGGAGGGAAATATTCTCTAAGGACGAGTTTGACGTGGGATGTGCCAGGAGCGCCACTCATAAGATCCGCCTGAGTGAGGACAAGCCTTTCAGGGAGAGAGTCCGGCGAGTCCCCTTAGGTGACTTAGAAGATCTACGTCAACAGCTGGCAGAGCTCAAAAAGATCGGGATTATCCGAGAATCCAGGAGCCCGTATGCTTCCCCGATAGTGGTAGTCCGGAAGAAAAATGGATCTTTGAGGCTTTGTATCGACTACCGAACGCTGAACAGAAGAACCATCCCAGACCAGTATACCACTCCTCGAATCGAAGATGCCCTACAGAGTCTGTCAGGGGCGAAGTGGTTCAGTGTGATGGACTTAAAGAGTGGGTATTATCAGATCCCCATGCACCCTGAAGATCGGGAGAAAACAGCCTTCATCACCCCTGTGGGGTTCTTTGAGTTCAATCGCATGCCTCAGGGGTTGTCCGGGGCCCCTGCTACCTTCCAAAGGCTGATGGAGAGGACCGTTGGAGATATGAATTTGATAGAGGTACTGGTATACTTGGATGATGTTATCGTGTTTGGCAGAACTTTGGAAGAACATGAGGAGAGGTTGGAAAAGGTCTTGAAGAGGCTACATGAAGAAGGTCTGAAACTTTCTCCTGAGAAGTGCCAATTCTATCAGTCCTCGGTCCATTACCTGGGCCATATCGTGTCTGAAGAAGGGGTGGCCACTGACCCGGACAAGCTGGATGCTGTTGCTTCCTGGCCGAGACCCACAAATGTGACCGAACTCCGGTCATTCTTGGGCTTTTGCTCCTATTACAGGAGGTTTGTGGAGGGGTTCGCCCAGATTGCCCGACCCCTAAATGAGCTCCTGAAGAATGAAGAAGATGATGTCCCTGAGTTGGTAAAGCCGGCAAAGTCCACCATGGGCCCCCGGAAGGCTAAGGAATCCATCCAGGATCAGTGGACCCCGGAATGCGAAGGGGCCTTTGTCCAGCTGAAGGAAACCCTAACCACTGCCCCTGTGTTGGCCTATGCGGACCCCACAAAACCATATGAACTGCATGTTGATGCCAGCCGAGATGGGCTGGGGGGGGTACTTTATCAGGAGCATGAGGGTCATCTGCGACCTGTTGCCTATGTGAGCAGAAGCCTACTGCCTGCTGAAAGGAATTATCCTACTCACAAACTTGAATTCTTGGCCTTGAAGTGGGCAGTGGTTGACAAATTGAAAGACTACCTGTACGGAGCTGAATTCATTGTCAAGACAGATAATAATCCCCTCACCTATCTGTTGACTACGGCCAAGCTGGATGCAACAGGACATCGATGGTTGGCTGCCCTCTCTAGCTTCAATTTTAGCCTGAAGTATCGGCCAGGAATCGGAAATAGGGATGCAGATGCCCTATCCAGAAGGTTGCATGTTCCACAGGAACCTGCGGAAGAATGGACTCATTTGGCTCCAGAAGGGGTGCGTGCCCTATATCAGGGAACTGAATTTCGATCCCGAGGAGGGTCAAGAGCAGAAGAGATTGGGGTTTCGGCTATCGGAGTACCCAAATGCTACTGCCAGGTGACCCAGGTTGAAGGGGAGGGTTTGCCCCGGCTGTCCAAAAGGGACTTGCGGAAGGAGCAGTTGGAAGACCCTTTGGGAAAACTTCTTTTGGAAGCCTTGGAGATCCAGAGCCCTGAGTTGCTTCTAACTGACTCCCCTCAGGGGGCCCGTCTGTTACATAGAGAGTGGACCCGGTTACAGATCAGAGAAGGAGTGGCCTACCGGAGAGGTCCATCTGAAGATCTGGAGGAGAAGTGGCAACTGTTCTTACCAGCTAAATACAGAGAGGGAGTTCTGGCCGCTCTTCATGATAATCATGGCCATCTGGGGCCCGAAAGAACCTTTCAGCTTGTCAGGGACAGGTTCTACTGGCCTTGTATGAGGGCCGAAGTTGAAGGATACTGTCATTCTTGTGTCCGGTGTATACAGAGGAAGACTCTGCCACGTCAAGCAGCCCCAATGGGCCATCTACAAAGTCAGGGACCCATGGAGCTGGTGTGCATTGATTTCCTTTGCTTAGAGCCTGATCTGAGTGGCCAGGGGAATGTCCTTGTGGTAACAGACCATTTTACCAGATATGCTCAAGCATTCCCAACAAGGGATCAGAAGGCCTCAACGGTAGCCAAAGTTCTTGTAGAGAAGTTCTTTGTACATTATGGGTTACCACAACGCCTCCATTCTGATCAGGGAAGGGACTTTGAAAGCAGACTGATCAAGAGACTGTTAGATATGTTAGGCATTCAAAAGACTAGAACCACTCCCTACCATCCACAGGGGGATGCCCAGCCTGAACGATTTAACAGGACTCTTTTGGATATGTTGGGGACTTTGAGCTCAGAGAAGAAACAGCATTGGGGCAAGCACGTAGCTGCCATTGTGCATGCCTACAACAGCACTGTCAGTGATGCTACTGGATATTCCCCTTATCGGCTGATGTTTGGAAGGGAGGCTCGGTTGCCAGTGGATTTGGCCTTTGGCATTTCGCCTGATCATACCTCTTCAGCATCGCATATAGGATATGTGGACCGACTGCGGAAGAGTCTGAAAGCGGCCTATGACAAGGCTCAGGCCACATCTGATCAACGTGGACTGCGGAATAAAAAAAATTTCGACCTAAAAGTTCGGATCCATGACCTGCAACCAGGGGACAGGGTTTTGTTGAGAAACTTGGGTGTCCCGGGAAAACACAAGTTGGCAGACCGCTGGAAGTCCCAACCTTATGTTATCTGCAAGCAACTGCCAAACCTTCCTGTGTACCAAATTCGGCCTGAAGGAAGTGTGGGTCCATTGAAGGCTTGGCATCGGAACCATTTGCTGCCTCTCTCTGAAGCGGTTCGTATGCCCCCTGTGGAAGACTTGTCAGAGGCCCCTTCGACTTCTCGCCGGTCCAGACCAGTTACCAGATCTCAGACGACGCTCCCAGATGAGGGAGAGGGAAGTTCTCCATCTGAAGATTTGGAAGATGAAGAGGAGGTACCCGACTGGTTGTGGTCATCTCAGTTGCCAGAACCCACACCTGCCTCCCTGTCTTCATCTGACTTGGCTGATAGAGGAGCCCTTCGGGCAGAAGCCCCTGAATTCATACCCTTTCATATGCTTCCAGAAGAAGCAGCTGAGGATGAAGATCCTGAGGAGGAGGTTGCACCCTTCTCTGAAGAAGAACTGACCTCTCTTGAACCATCAGGTTCCTCTGTGTTGGAACATGAGGAGGGGGACATTGAAGAATCCTCAGAAGTGCCTGATCCTAGCACCTCTGAGAGCATGCCTCCACGGGAACAGAGGGAAAGGAGAGTCATTCACCCACCTAAGAGACTGACCTATGATCAATTGGGTGAATGTTCGGAAGAAGCTGTTTTTACCTCCAAAAGATCTCCTGACCAGCCTAGTTCCTCCACTGTAGATTTGGTGGGGGACAACCCTAGCTCACCCCCAGGCACAACTGTACAAGCCACCCAAGTTTTGGGGGGTCTGTGAGAGATCATGAGAACAAAGTATTGAAGTAGAAAACGTTTGCATTTAAGTTTGTACATAAGGATATTGGGTTTGGCCATTATAATAAGCACAGTTTTTGATGTTCACAATTTGGTTTACTTTGTGAGTTAATGTTTGCGCACATTTTGTTGCTCTGACCTCACTATATGTTTTTTTCTCTTTCTCACCTTTTGATGTTTTTTTTTACAACACAAACTTTAAGATGTAAGTGTTTAAGAAATTGCAAATGCACATGTGCTGTTTAAAGGAGCACTATATAAAAAAGCACTAGAAATCAGCACTATATTAACACTGTAGAAATCACTTATTTGCTTATTAATTGCACTTTATCGTTTTACTGTTGCACTGCTATTAGAATACAAAATTGGATGTATTCAGATTGACTTATTTCAGCAAAATGTTAATGTTTTTGTTGTATAATGCCAACCTATGCACTAGGGTACATACTGTTGACCTCTTTGGGGACCAAAGTTTCTCAAGTGGGGGGAGTGTGTAGCGGGGTTAAACATGCCTAAAGACACTGTTTGATATGTGGGAAGGAACTAGGCTCCCTCTAGTGGTAGCTGCATGGAATTTCCCGGGCTGTGACTTCCTTTTCACAAGATGAAGAAACTACATCTCCCAGGCTGCTTTGCAAGATCCAGGAACTAGGCTCCCTCTAGTGGTAGCTGCATGGAATTTCCCGGGCTGTGACTTCCTTTTCACAAGATGAAGAAACTACATCTCCCAGGCTGCTTTGCAAGATCCAGGGTGCACGGCTGCACCGCACGGCACTATGGGGGAGGTTATTTAAAGGAAGAGAGAAGCGCGCGAAGGGGGGGGCCTTTCTGCGCTGGACTCTGAGGAACCAGCGAGCGAGAGTGAAGGACTGACACTGGATATTGGGCCAGAGCCTTTTAGCCTGGAGGGACGACGTGGAACCGTCCCATCTCAAGCACGAGGCACATTCCTGGAGGTCATACTGCTGTTTGCCGAGACCGGAAGTCATCCGCCAGAAGGACCCCGCGCGGCTGGCATATAGCCAAAGGACTGAGACCGCAGTGGAAGCGCGCGAAGGAGAAACTTCTGTTGGTGAGAGGGCACATGCCCAATAACTGACTTTATCTGCTGAAGAGACAGTTTTATCTACAGATAGCGGTAGCGCAGCAGGAGGTGATAAAACCCCGGGGTTTATCACCATACTCTCTCAGGAGACTCATAGACAAACAATAAGGTCTGTAAAGGAGTCGCCAGAGGCTTATCTCTCTCGCAGAAGTTATTGCTCAGTTACGCAGACACCCTGCGGTGACAACTAACAGCTCGTTGTTTTCTCTCTCTTGATCTTTATTCCTAATCTGGATTACAAATGAGCTCTATTCAATAACCTTGCTAGCGAAGATCAACAAGAAAGAAGAGAACTCTGGGGGAGGGACTCAGATAGGCCCACCTATCTGGTACTGTGTCTAGCCTTAATGCAGGAGGAGTGTGGGGGTATTCTTTTACCTTTTTAAAGCTGTTTTAAATAACCTTTTATGGACTTGTATTGTATTGTATTGTATCTCCCCTATTCAATTTGATATATAGTAAACTAAGTTTGGTTAATTACAATCTTGTGCGTTGTTCCATTGTGTCACCCAGAAGGACTACTATTCAAGAAGGTAACAAGGTATTGTTGCATAGTGAAGTATTGTATTCCAACCTGTGTATCTATTTGATAGTCCAGTCCTATTCTGGGTCAGTTGTGCCTGAGGAGGGATCGAGCCAATTTGATTGGGCTGTTAGGCAGGGTGTAGACCCAATAATATGATCAGCAGCTCCTGCGGGGGTGGTGCTACATTAGATTTTTAGAAGTATATAATGAGTTTGGAAATTCTAGAGAAATTCCTAAATAATGCATTACAATTTAAACCCATTGGATTTTAGTCAAATAAAATGTAATGGAGATTTGAGTTGACTAAAACAGTTCAAATGACTGCAATATGACTAAAATTAGATTGACATTTTAGTCAAAAGACTTTGACGTCAAAATTAAAAGGCTAAGGTAGTAAACAATGCCATTGGCTTGGTGGTCAGCAGGAGTATGAGTCAATGAGAGCAATAGTGCTCCGTCATTGGTGTCAGTGGAAGGAATAGTGCCTCATAATTGGTGTCAGGGGGAGGAATAGTGCCCCATAATTGGTGTCAGTGGAGAATTAGTTTCCCATCTCTGCTGTCAGTGGGAGGAATAGTGTCCCATCTTTGGTGTCAGTGAAGAGAATAGTGCCCCAAGAGCAGGATCAAAGCAAGCAAAGGGCCACATCCGGCCCGCGGGCCACAGTTTGGAGACCCCTGGTCTATGGCAATGATGAAATGAAAATTTTCTGATATATCCAAGGGAGAAGATCAGACGGGATCTCTAAAATCATTATACACGCACTCCCTACCAAAAGGGCATGTTAACCCCTTCCATACCGCGCCATAGTAAAATGACGGCGGCAGGAATCCTTTCTCGATCCGGGCGGACGTCATATGACGGCGCCCGGATCTCCCCGCTACTGCGCGCCCCCGGGGGCGCGCAGCGCGGCGATCGGGGGTGAGGCTCGTCCCTTGGACTGAGCCCAACCCCGATCACGGTAAACAGCCAATGAAATTGGCTGTTTACCACGTGATCGGCTGTGTCAATCACAGCTGATCACATGAGCGGCTCCAGCGCGAGCCGCTCGTTCCCTTCTCAATGCACGCCCCCCGGGGGCACGCAGCGCGCCGATCGGGGACGAGGCTCGTCCCTCGGACAGAGCCCATCCCCGATCTAGGTAAAGAGCCACTGAAATTGGCTCTTTACCACGTGACCGGCTGTGTCCAATCACAGCCGGTCACAAATGTCAACAGAGAACACGGTAACTAGCTGTCACCGTGTTCTCCTCCTCACACACTGATCCTGTGTGAGGAGGAGATTGTGGTAACAGCTAGTTACCAAATACAGTGCACCCCAAACACACTGATTGCCCCCCCCCAATAAAGAGCACCTGTCACTAGCCCATCAAAGCACCTGTCACTAGCCCATCAAAGTACCTGTCACTAGCCCATCAAAGTACCCGAATACCTGTCACTAGCCCATCAAAGTACCCGAGTACCTGTCACCAGCCCATCAGGTACTGTGATGACAGGTACTCGGGTACTCTGATGGGCTGGTGACAGGTACTTGGGTACTCTGATGGGTAGGTGACAGGTACTCGGGTACTCTGATGGGATACAGAGAGGTACTCGGGTACTCTGATGGGCTGGTGACAGGTATTCGGGTACTCTGATGACGGGTACTCAAGTACTCTGATGACGAGTATTCGGGTACTCTGATGACGGGTACTCGGGTACTCTGGTGAAGGGTACTCGGGTACTCTGGTGAAGGGTACTCGGGTACTCTGATGACAGGTACTCAGGTACTCTGATGACAGGTACTCGGGTACTTTGAGTACCTGTCACCGGAGTACCCGAGTACCCGTCATCGGAGTACCCAAGTACCCGTCATCGGAGTACCCGAGTACCTGTCACTTACCCAACAGAGTACCCGAGTATCTGTCACCTACCCATCAGAGTACCCGAGTACCTTCCACCTGCTCATCAGAGTACCTCACACCTGAAGTACCTGAGTACTTGCCACCTGCTCATCAGTACCCATCACTACTCATCAATACTCATCAGTACCCATCAGTACCTATCACCTATCAGTATCAGTACTGATCATCCGTACCCATCAGTACAGTATCAGTATCACCTATCAGTATCAGTACTACTCATCAGTACCTATCACCTGCCTGTCACCTGCCCATAAGAGTACCCGAGTACCTGTCACCTGCCTATCGGAGTACTCGAGTACCTGCCACTTGCTCATCAGTACCAGAGTACCTGTCACCTGCCCAGCAAAGTACCCGAGTACCTGTCACCCTTCATACAGCCACCATGTCTAAGTCCAAAAAGGTTTATATACATCCTCCGTTTAAACCTAAATACTGGTGTTATGGCAGCAGATAGCTGCCATAACCCTGGTATTTTTTTAAACGGTGGACGGTTGGCTTTCAGATAAGGGTGGTCTCAGCAGCAGATTCGCCGCGGGATCTCCATTCCAGGGTGGCGGAAGAGGTGCCCCCCCCCCTCCCGCCGCATTCTGGTCCTTTTCCCCGCTTACCGGACCTGCCGGCAGCGGGGAAAACTATCCGGTCCCGGATCTTCACAGACAGGATGTCGAGTGAGGGCAAGCTTGCCCTCACTCGACTCTATGGTCTTGGAGGACCGGAGCTACGGCAAACGTCGTTGCCTAGCAAACAGTTTAAAGGTCCCTTTTTTTTTTTCATTTTATTTAATTTTTTTATTTTATTTTTTTATTTTTTCTATCTTTTAGTGTACTTGTGAGATCTGAGGACTTTTTGACCCCAGATCTCACAAAAAAGAGGTCCTGTCGTGCCTTTTTTTATTACAAGTAATGTTTACATTTCTTGTAATAGAAATAAAAATGATCAATTTTTTTTTTTAAAAACAGTGTAAAAATAAAAAATAATAAATAAAATAAATAGTAAAAAAAAAAAAAATTAAAGTGCCCTGTCCCCGTGAGTTCGCGCACAGAAGCGAACGCATACGGAAACCCCGCCCACATATGTAAACAGTGTTCAAACTACACATGTGAGGTATCGTCGCGATCGTTAGAGCAAGAGCAATAATTTGAGCCCTAGACCTCCTCTGTAACTCTAAAATAGCAACCTGTAGACATTTTTAAAGTGTCGCCTATGGGGATTTTTAAGTACCAAAGTTTGTCACCATTCTGTGAGCGTGCGCAATTTTGAAGCATGACATGTTGGGTATCTATTTACTCGGCGTAACATTATCTTTCACATTATGGAAAACAATTGGGCTAACTTTACTGGTTTCTTATTTTTTAATTCAAAAAAGTGAATTTTTTCCCAAAAAATTGCGTTTGGAAGACCGCTGCGCAAATACGGTGTGATAAAAAATATTGCAATAATCTCCATTTTATTCTCTAGGGTCTCTGTTAAAAAAAATATATAATGTTTTGGGGTTCTAAGTAGTTTTCTTGCAAAAACAACTGATTTTAGCTTGTAAACACCAAATGTCAAAAATAGGCCTAGGCAAGTGGCTAGGATGCATGATGATGCTCCTTGGATGTTGGGCCCCTCTATATGGCTAGGCGGTGAAAAAGTTTCACACATGTGGTATTGCCATACTCAGGAGGAGTGGCAGAATGTATTTTGGAGTGTCATTTTTGCTATGTACATGCTATGTGTTAGGAATATCCTATAAATTGACAACTTTGTGTAAAAAAAAAAGTTTTTATTTTTCCCCACATTTTCCAAAAACTTGTGGAAAAAAATGACATGTTCAAAGGACCCATAATGCCTCATAGAATATACGTTGGAGTGTTTGCTTTCCAAAATGGGGTCATTTTGTGGACTTTTCCATTGTATTGGTGCTCTAGGGCCTTGAAAAGTGTGATAGGTAGTAAGAAAGTTTTATGTGTATTTATGCTCCTAAAATGCCTTATGGTGCTACATGGACGTGGAGTCTCTTTTTGTGGCCAGGCTGTGTAAAAGTCTCACACATGTGGTATCACCATACTCAGAAGGAGTAGCAGAATTAATTTTGGGGTGTCATTTTTGCTGTGTACATGCTATGTGTTAGAAATAGCTTATAAATTGACAACGTTTTAGGAAAAAAAAGAAAAAAAATTTTTTTCTTCATTTTCCCAAGAATTGTGGGAAAAAATTATAACTTCAAAAAACTCACCTTGCCTCTTACTAAATACCTTGGACTGTCTACTTTACAAAAAGGGGTCATTTGGGGGGTATTTGTACTATCCTGACATTTCAGGGCCTCAAGAAAGGAGATAGGCCATCAGTACATCTGGTGTGATCAATTTTCAGTAATTGGTACCATAGCTTCTAGACTCAATAACTTTCACACAGACTAAATAATATACACTAATTTGGGTTGAATTTACCAGAGATATGTAGCATTATAAATTTTGGCCCAAATGTATGAAGAAAAATACATTTTTTGCAAAATTTTATAATAGAAACTAAAAAAAAGTGTTTTTTTTCAAAATTTTTGCTCTTTTTTTGCTTATATCACGGAAAAAAAACTTCCAGTTGTGATCAAATACCACCAAAAGAAAGCTCTATTTGTGTGAAAAAAATGATAAAAATTTTGTTTGGTTACAGTGTAGCATGACTGAGCAATTGTCATTCAAAGTGTGAGAGTGCTGAAAGCTGAAAATTGGTCTGGGCAGGAAGGGGGTCTAACTGCTCTGTATGGAAGCGGTTAAGTTGATCATCCACTAAGAATTATCATTTTAAATTTTGGCCCATTCAGCAGGAAACAGACGAAATTTGCTCTGTCGGTGGCCCTGTCAGCAGCACCCAGCTCTACAAAAGTGTGTTTTTTCACTCAACGTTTGTCAGATAAGCCAGGAGGAAAGCTATTGGCCAAATAGTGCCTGCATCCAATCAGATGTAGGCATTGTTTGGGTATTCTGACAGCTTACACGGGGTTGATGACACATCTAAGCACTGCAATTTGGGAGGATTTCATATGCTCACCCATATCCACAGGCACAGGGATTTTGCGGAGGCTGTGATGAAGCAGGGAAGAGAACAAGGAGAAGTAAAAGGGCCTGTTTTGAAGGCAAATGAAAACTGCTTCTCGGCCCACACAAGTCAATGAAAACACAAAAGCAGCTTCAGGTCTAATTCCCACCAGCCACAGTGTTACAACTTGGGGGCTCATGTGCTGTGCAGTGGGATCACTGAAGTGCTGATGCACCGATTACAGTGCATTGCAGTGTTCACTTTTTTGTTTTTAAACCAATTTTATTGAAATGCCACAAGTGAAATTTCCTTAAGTTATATTGGCTGCAGCGTCCTGCAAAGTAATGGATTGCCTTGCACTACACTGTGTACGGCCTGCCATACTTTTTTCACAGCACACTATTGCAACACAGTAGTGTGAATTGGCATATAGGAGACAAAGCATTTTGCCTTGTTTTGCAGTAGGACTGCTCTGGAATACCTACCCAATGCAGTACCACTGCACCTGGTGTGAATAGACCCTCAAACATGACGGTTCAGCTTAGGAGATCAAGGAGCCTGTGCCAATGGGCAAATGCAACTTTATTTCAGGTGGATTCTGCTTGCATTTGACATCAGTTTGCATGCTTCTAACATCATTCAGAGTTTCAATACGGGTGCATCTGACCTGCAGTTGACCCCCTTCTAAGCTACATAAAGGTGCTGCTAAATGCTTTTGCATTCCCATTGATTTTATGGGAAGAGAACCATTTTTTCATGCTAACAAAAGCCCATTAAGATAGATCCAAATGTAGAATACAAGAAAGGAGAGAGCGGCGCCAGCTTAGTATAGTACAAGTTTATTTAACACTGTTAAAATTGGTGACTCACTGTCCGAGGTTGGGTGAGACCGGTACACAAAGACTGTTAGGGTCATCCATCTTCCTCTTCCAGGATAGTGGTCATAGGAGAAGGTGGTGAGGTTCCAGAGGTATAGCCGAGCCGCTGTGGAGCTGCTAGTTGTCACTGGCCGCGGCGGAGCATGCACAACAGGGCTCCGGCTGCCGACTTCTGATCCCTGATGACATCACTTCCTGGCAGGAGAAAAATAGGGGTTGCACGCGTTCAGAGCATCCGTGCTCCTTCGGAAGGCTTCTCCACGCTTCAGCCGGCTGCCGCGGACTATAGCTTCCCTACAGTACCAAACTTTGTTCCCCCCCACGCAGCCCCATAACCCCCCCCTCCCATCCACCCACATTCCTTGTACCACCTTGGGATATTAGAAGAGCGCCATGACACCCCCCACTTCCAAATGTAGAATAGACGGGCTCAACTGCAAGTCAAATAGCCCTGTCAATTAAAGCTGGGTATACACGCTTGGTTTGTTTTTATTGAGCCAGCAAGCTGAATGAAAAAAAAAAAATCTTTAGATTTCCCCCATCCACACAAAAAAGTGGATGGAGGAATCCTCCCTGCTGTGTTATTGTATTCTGACAGTCGGGGTCAGAATACACAGATCAGTGATACAGCCGATTGGCTGCAGTGGCTGATTGAATGCAAGATTTCTAACAGTCCTGTTAGACAGAAGTTGATCTACCAATTGACTTTGGTAGAAAAGGGAGGGCTACACACAGATCGAACTTCAGCCAATTCCCTGAACTGGCCCAATTTTGATCCGTGTGTACCCACTTTACCTTTGTATAATCTCAGAGTGATCTTAAACTGATTTAAAAAAGGAATGGACTGTGCCTGACAGCACGCTACATTTGCCCATCAACACAATTCCAAAGATTATCAACAGAGGTTCTAAGTGGGTCGAGGTTGGGGTTCAAGTCTCTTCAACCGGTTGCCGATTGCTCACAGTATATTTACTGCGGCAGTCAGCCCCGGCCAGGCAGAGTGACGTAGGTCTACGTCGCTCGCCTGTCACTCCTTTTAGAGCCAATAGCGGGCGAGCGCGCGCCCGCCGAGGCGCGCGCCCGCTGAGGCTCGTTCACAAAGGAGTGCGGGCGTGTGACGGGCGGACCCGATGTCCGCCGGTCACACTACGATCGCCGGTACAGCGGGAGAAAGACAGAGCGGCTTATGTAAACAAGCCGCCTGTCATTCTCCCCTGTGTAAAAATGAAGATCAGACGGTTCTACTATGTAGAACCGTTGATCTTTGTTTTTACACTAGGAGACCTGTCCCCCTACAGTTAGAATCACGCCCCTAGGACACACTTAACCCCTCCCTGTCCAATACAGTTAACCCCTTCCCTGCCAGTGTCATTTTTGCAGTAACAGTGCATATATATATATATATATATATAGCACTGATTACTGCAGTAATGTCACTGGTACCCCCAAAAGTGTCAAAAATGTCAGTCAAGGGTCCGATCTGTCCGCCGCAATGTCGCAGTACCGCAAAAAAAATCGCAGATCGCCGCCATTACTCGTTAAAAAAACCCACCAAAAATGACAAAAATCTTTCCCTTTGTTAGTAAACGCGATAACTTTTGCGCAAACCAATCAAAATACGCTTTTTGCGATTTTTTTTACCAAACATATGTAGCGTAAAACAATTTGGCCGAAAATGTTAAAAAATTTAGATTTTTACATTTTTTTGGGGGGAATTTCATATAAAAAAAAGTGAAAAATATTGTTATTTTTGCAAAAATTACGCTCTTTTTTTGTTTATAGCGCATGATCAAAAAATCGCACAGGTGATCAAATACCACCAAAAGAAAGCTCTGTTTGTGGGAAAAAAAGGACGTGAAATTCGTTTAGGTACAGCAAGGGCACGACCACGCAATTGTCCGTCAAAGTCACGCAGTAAAAAATCACAAAAAAACCCCTGGTCAGGAAGGGGGTAAAATCTTCCGGGGCTTAAGTGGTTAAAGCACAGTTCTGGCCTCAAAATTTTTTTTTAGATAAAAATACCCCCGGGACAGTCAGGGCTTGTGCATTGCAGCAATGATAGCCTCTGAGCTGTCCCAGGTTTCACTTACCTTTTAGATGAAATACTTACCTTGCAAATTTCTTGTCCAGCGCTGCTGTCTCAGGTGTGGGCAGCTGAAGCCAGGGCGTCCTCTTTGATGTCCTCTTCAGTCCCAGAATGCCCTGCACCGGCCCCGCTCGTCACTTCCGGTGCAGGCGCGTCATCCCTGCACAGCATCTGGGCATGCCCAGAAGCTGTTTAGCAGGGAATGACGCGCCTGCACCGTAAGTGACGAGCGGGGCTGGTGCAGGCGCATTGACTCCTGGGAGCGATGACGTTCAGCTCCCAGGAGTCAATGCAAGCAGGAAGAGACGGCGCGGGGCGCGGCCGCAGAGGGAGGAAGTGGAAGGAACGTAAGTATATTTTCTTCAAAAACAAGGTAAGTAAATGAAAAAAAAAAATCTGGATTATCCAATTCTTTTTTAGGTGATTTTCAGCAAGCGGATCGCCCAAAGTTTTTTTTTAGGCCGGAACTCCGCTTTAAGGTCTGACAATGTATTGTTAAATAAAGAGATTTTCATAGTAGTATGGACCCTCTGGGATTGATTTACTAAAGGCAATTGGTTGTTCACTTTGCAGGGGAATTTTTCCCAGAGCTTAGTAAATGTGGGGAAATGTTACTTTTCAAAGACTAGCCAATTACATTTAAAGAAAAAAACAGAATTTTGCTTGCACATGATTAGACAATGGAAGTTAGCATACCTTCACTTATATTCACTAAGGCTACGTTCACATGTTAGCGTAGCGGACCGCTGGCAGAATCACCGCGGTTCTGCCCGCGATCCGGAAATCATTGGAAATCACAGGACGCCTGTGCATTGCCATTGATTTGCAATAGCACCCCAAACGCTGTGCGATGTTGCAGCGATTTCCGCTGCCGAATCGCGGTAACATCGCACAAACAAAATCGCGGGTTGCATGACACCCCAAAGAAGCTCTTGTACCTTTTTTGGGCATCATGCGACCCGCGATTTTGTTTGCGTGATGTTACCGCGATTCGGCAGGCGAAAATTGCGGCAACATCGCACAGCGTTTGGGGTGCCATTGCAAATCAACTGCATCGCACAGGCGTCCCACGATTTGCAATGATCTCCGGATCGCGGGCAGAACCGCAGTGATTCTGCCCGCGGTCCGCTACGCTAACATGTGAACGTAGCCTAAATTCTGGGATTATTACCTTGCAAAGTTAAACCCCTGAAAAAAAAAAAGCCTGTAAGACAAAGGCATAATGAGCTCGTATGCATCGCATACGAGCTCATTATGAAATACTCACCTTAAAACAAAGCCCTCCAGCAGCACCTGCACACCACTGAGACGGCTGGCATCTTCCCCGGTGTGTCTTCCAGGTTTGCTGACTCCGGCGCTGTGAGTGGCCAGAGCCGCTATGACGTCACCAGTGGCGGCCCGTGCATAGGGGGCGCCAGGGCGCCGCCCCCCTACCCCTAAAAAGAAAAGAAAAAAAAAAAGAAAAAAAAAACAAAACAAACAAATAAAGTTGTTCAAAAAAAAAAATTGGGTTCGCCGGCCTGAACCCAAGGAACTGGTGGCTGGGGGGGGGAGGGTGGGGTTACCTCCCAGAAGAGGCGCCGATTGGCTGCCTTCTGGGGAGGTAGGGGGGTATCCTGGGCGCAAGTCTTTGCGGTTGGACACCCCCACTTTCTGATATCCTGGCTGTGATTGGTCCAGTCTACAGCCTGGACCAATCATCATCCAGGATATCGCTGACGTCGCAATGGGGGTGGTGCCGGTGCGTGCGTCAATCACTCACCGTCACCGCCGCTCAGAGAAGAGGAGAGGCCGCCCGCCGGTTCCCGCCGCCGAGACGACGAGGGAGAAGGACCCGCCGCAGAAGAGGAGGAAGAAGCTGAGCCGCGCCGCCGCCAGGTAAGTTTGAACGGAGCACGCACGCTGACACTCTGCAATCATTGGGGGACAATGCTGGCACTCTGCAATCATTGGGGGACAATGCTGTGGCGCTCTGCAATCATTGGGGGACAATGCTGTGGCACTCTGCAATAATTGGGGGACAATGCTGGCGCTCTGCAATCATTGGGGGACAATGCTGTGGCACTCTACAATCATTGGGGGACAATGCTGTGGCACTCTACAATCATTGGGGGACAATGCTGTGGCACTCTACAATCATTGGGGGACAATGCTGTGGCGCTCTGCAATCATTGGGGGACAATGCTGGCACTCTGCAATCATTGGGGACAATGCTGGCGCTCTGCAATCATTGGGGGACAATGCTGTGGCTCTCTGCAATCATTGGGGGACAAAGCTGTGGCGCTCTGCAATCATTGGGGGACAAAGCTGTGGCGCTCTGCAATCATTGGGGGACAATGCTGTGGCGCTCTGCAATCATTGGGGGACAATGCTGTGGCGCTCTGCAATCATTGGGGGACAAAGCTGTGGCGCTCTGCAATCATTGGGGGACAATGCTGTGGCGCTCTGCAATCATTGGGGGACAATGCTGGCACTCTGCAATCATTGGGGACAATGCTGTGGCGCTCTGCAATCATTGGGGGACAATGCTGTGGCGCTCAGCAATCATTGGGGGACAAAGCTGTGGCACTCTGCAATCATTGGGGGACAAAGCTGTGGCGCTCTGCAATCATTGGGGGACAATGCTGTGGCGCTCTGCAATCATTGGGGGACAATGCTGTGGCACTCTGCAATCATTGGGGGACAATGCTGTGGTGCTCTGCAATCATTGGGGGACAATGCTGTGGCGCACTCTGCAATCATTGGGGACAATGCTGTGGTGCTCTGCAATCATTGGGGGACAATGCTGTGGCACTCTGCAATCATTGGGGGACAATGCTGTGGCGCTCTGCAATCATTGGGGGACAATGCTGTGGCACTCTGCAATCATTGGGGGACAATGCTGTGGCGCTCTGCAATCATTGGGGGACAATGCTGTGGCGCTCTGCAATCATTGGGGGACAATGCTGTGGCGCTCTGCAATCATTGGGGGACAAAGCTGTGGCGCTCTGCAATCATTGGGGGACAATGCTGGCACTCTGCAATCATTGGGGGACAATGCTGTGGCGCTCTGCAATCATTGGGGACAATGCTGTGGCGCTCTGCAGTGATTGGGGACAATGCTGTGGCGCTCTGCATCGAAAGGGGCTCGCACGCTGAACTCTGCATTGATGGGGGCACGGAACAGTTGCATTGAAGGGGGCACGCACGCTGAACTCTGCATTGTGGGGGCACAGCACAGTGTTCATTGCATTGAAGGGGGCACAGCACAGTTGCATTAAAGGGGGCTCGCACGCTGAACTCTGCATTGTGGGGGCACAGCACAGTTGCATTAAAGGGGGCATGCACGCTGAACTCTGCATTGTGGGGGCACAGCACAGAGTTCATTGCATTGAAGGGGGCACAGTGTTTATTGCATTGAAGGGGGCACAGCACAGTGTTCATTGCATTGAAGGGGGCACAGCACAGTTGCATTGAAGGGGGCTTGCACTCTGAACTCTGCATTGTTGGGGCACAGCACAGAGTTCATTGCAGTGAAGGGGGCACAGTGTTTATTGCATTGAAGGGGGCACAGCACAGTGTTTATTGCATTGAAGGGGGCACAGCACAGTGTTTATTGCATTGAAGGGGGCACAGCACAGTGTTTATTGCATTGAAGGGGGCACAGCACAGTGTTTATTGCATTGAAGGGGGCAAAGCACATTGTTCATTGCATTGAAGGGGGCACAGCACAGTTGCATTGAAGGGGGCATGCACGCTGAACTCTGCATTGTTGGGGCACAGCACAGTGTTCATTGCATTGAAGGGGGCATAGCACAGTGTTTATTGCATTGAAGGGGGCACAGCACAGTGTTTATTGCATTGAAGGGGGCACAGCACATTGTTCATTGCATTGAAGGGGGCACAGCACAGTTGCATTGAAGGGGGCATGCACGCTGAACTCTGCATTGTGGGGGCACAGCACAGTGTTTATTGCATTGAAGGGGGCATAGCACAGTGTTTATTGCATTGAAGGGGGCACAGCACAGTGTTTATTGCATTGAAGGGGGCACAGCACAATGTTCATTGCATTGAAGGGGGCACGCACGCTGAACTCTGCATTGAAGGGGGCATGTACGCTGGTCTCTGCATTGAAAGGGGGCATGTACGCTGGTCACTGCATTGAAAGGGGGCATATACCATCTCCTGTACCATGACCTGTGACATGCCTATACCATATCTGTGCCATGCCTATACCATCACCTGTGCCATGCCTGTACCATCACGTATGCCATGCCTATACCATCACCTGTGCCATGTCTGTACCATGACTTCAAAGTCACGCAATTTTTTACTGCGTTTTTTGACGCAAAGCAATACCTATTACATTTTTCTTTTTGCGCCCCCCCAAAAATTTTGAGCACCAGCCGCCACTGGACGTCACTCATGCACATGCACACAGGAGCCACCAGTCATGGCACAGGGCTCTGAAGAAACGGCACAAGCGGCTATTCCTTCAGAGTGCATGCGCCAATGACGTCATCGGCTGCATGCAGTCTAAATATCTCCTAAACTGTGCAAGTTTAGGATATATTCACAGTACCCACAGGTAAGCTTTTTATAGGCTTATCCGTAGGTACATGTAAGAACTAGACTTTACTTCCTCTTTAACCGGTTGCTGACTGCTGCACGACTGTATACTGCGGCGGTCAGCCCCGGCCAGGCAGAGTGACGTATCGGTACGTCACTTGCCTGTCACTTCCTTGTGAGCCGCAGAGGCGCACGCCCGCCGCGGCTCGTTCACAGGGAAGTTAGTGCGTGTGACCGGCGGACCCGATGTCCGCCGGTCACTCGCCGATCGTCGGTACAGAGGGAGAAAGTCAGGCGGCTGATGTAAACAAGCCGCCTGTCATTCTCCCCTGTGTAGGAATAGTGATCATACGGTTCTACTATGTAGGACCGTTGATCACTGTTCCTACACTAGTAGCCACAGCCAATCACAGTAGAAAGCACGCCCCTAGGGACACACTTAACCCCTCCCTCCCCAATAAAGTTAACCCCTTCCCTGCCAGTGTCATTTTGCAGTAACAGTGCATATGTATAGTACTGATTACTGCAGTAATGTCACTGGTAACCCCAAAAGTGTCAAAAATGTCAGTCAAGGGTCCCATCTGTCCGCCACAATGTCACAGTACTGCAAAAAAAATCGCAGATCGCCGCCATTACGCGTAAAAAAAAAACCACCAAAAATGACAGAAATCTTTCCCTTAGTCAGTAAACGCAATAACTTTTGCGCAAACCAATCAAAATACGCCTTTTGCGATTTTTTTTACCAAACATATGTAGCAGAAAAAAAATTGGCCAAAAATGTTAAAAAATTTTGATTTTTACATTTTGGGGGGGGGGGGATTTCACATAAAAAATGTGAAAAATATTATTTTTGCAAAATTTACGCAGTTTTTTTGTTTATAGCGCAAAATGTAAAAATCGCGCAGGTGATCAAATACCACCAAAAGAAAGCTCTGTTTGTGGGGAAAAAAAGGACGTCAAATTCGTTTAGGTACAGCGTCGCATGATTGCGCATTTGTCCGTTAAAGTCACGCAGTAAAAAATCGCAAAAAAACCCCTGGTCGGAATGGGGGTAAAATCTTCCGGGGCTTAAGTGGTTAACAGCCCGGTTGCCTTTACTAAGTCAACCCCTCTGCATCCACAGCAGTCTGATTTCCTCTGAAAAACCGATTCCAAGGAAAGCCCAATCTTCACCAGTTTCCTGCACACCTTCTCAACTAAAGCTGATTTCAGTATATGATGGTTCTAGATCATGTCCTTCAGGTCATCCCATCAGAAATTGATGTGCAGACAATTATAAATTCAAACTAGTAAATCAGTGGGAACAGCAGCCTGTAAAGTAGGCTATAGTCAGGCCCCAAGTTGTTGAGATAAGGTTGTAACATAGACAAGCAATGTACAAATACAGTGTGGCAGCCCAGAGGTTAGGGCAGCAGACAAACCCAACAATGGAGATAAAGAAAAAAAAAAAAACTACAACTGGTGTCATATACTGAATGAGGTAAGCATTAACAGCAGGATACAAAAGAACCAGAAAGATCAGTGGAAGCTTTTACTCAGATATTGTTTCAGTGTGCTGTGCAGAATTCATATTTACCGCGTCATAACATTAGAAACAAGGTTGAATGCATTTAACCTTTCTTTGTTAAGGCTGATAAGTGATGCATACACCCAGTAACATTGTGCCCAGCCCAGTCAGGAAAATACTGACAACAGAGCTGCCTGAAAGGAAGGAGGACCTTTCCTCCTGCACTGCAATAGCGAGAACTGGTGTTTCCTCAAATTTGAATAGAATGCAAAGGGGTTGGAAAGTTTGTTTTCAATGTCGTCTGTGTATTTATTGGGAAGGTTTGACCTCACTCTTTCTGTGGTCACTCTAACAAGATATGAGGAGAATCTCTTCAATGGGGGTAAAGGGGGCAATAAAACACTTTTCTTAGTCTAAGTAAAGCAGTATGAACATCATAAATAAAAAAAAGTGCAACTTAAGTGCTGCACTGTCCAAACTCCTTATATGAAAAAACAAAAATAACAAAAAAAAATAAAATCAGTATGGACAAACCATTCAAGTGATGTAACAATATAGATTCATTATCTCCCTTTGCATTACATATAACAAAACCGAAATCTTGTCCAAAATGACAAATTTTCCACATGATATTATCCAGTGATTTTAAATTTCCACCATTACATAAGTGAAAAACATGCATTTAAAAAACACATGTAAAAATGATAGTCCGCTTGTGGGCAAAGTTGATAGTGTTTGTCATATTTCTCCATAATTCACTGTGCCATACATCCATTTGTCACTTGGATCCTAAGCATGACACTGTCTACATGGAGTTTGCATGTTGACCCCGTGCTTGCGTGAGTTTTCTCCAGATATTCTGGTTTCCTCCCACATTTCAAAGATATGCTGGTAAGTGAATTTGCTTCTGTCTAAGAAGATGAGTTAGGAACTAGTAGATGAGTTAGGAACCTCAGACTATAAACATTATGAGGGCAGCAACTGATGACTATGTAAAGTTATGTGTAAACATTCAGCACTGTATAAATACCTGAAATAAATAAATTAGTAGAACTGTGGTACAAATCATTAGTAAAACATCATGTGGAATATGCAGTTCAGTTATGGGCACCGGTTTACAAAAAAGATATTGGGGAACTGGAGAAAGTGCAGAGAAGGGCAACCAAACTGATAAAAGACATGGAGGAGCTGAGCTATGAGGAACCATTAGAGGAACTGAATTTGCTTTCTCTTGAGATGATTAAAGGGGATATGATTAACATGAATACATAAGTGGTCCATATAGTGAACTTGGTGTTGAGTTATTCACTGTAAGCAGAGGCGTACCTAGGGTCTCCAGCGCCCTTGGTGAGGAGCTGTATCGGCGCCCCCCCCCCCTCCCCGAGAGAGAAAGAGGGGTTGACAGAGAGAGAGAGAGGGGGTTTGATAGAGAGAGACAGGGGGGGTTGATAGAGAGGGGGTGACAAAGAGAGGGGGTGATAGAGAGAGCGAGAGAGGGGTGTGACAGAGAGAGAGAGAGGGGGTGACAAAGAGAGGGGGTGATAGAGAGAGCGAGAGGGGGGGTGACAGAGAGAGAGGGGGTGACAGAGAGAGAGGGGGGGTGACAGAGAGAGAGAGGGGGGGGCGACAGAGAGAGAAATAGAGAGGGGGCGACAGGGAGAGAGAGAGGGTGGGTGACAGAGGGGGGTGACATAGAGAGAAGGGGGTGACAGAGAGAGAGGGGGTGACAGGGAGAGAGTGGAGGGGTACAGGGAGAGAGGGGGGGTGACAGAGAGAGAGAGGGGGGTGACAGAGAATGAGGGGGGTGACAGAGAATTATGGGGGTGACAGGGAGAGAGGGGGTGACAGGAAGATAGAGGGGGGTGACAGGGAGAGAGGGGGGGGGTGACAGGGAGAGAGGGGGGGGTGACAGGAAGAGAGAGAGGGGGGTGACAGGGAGAGAGAGGTGGGTGACAGGGAGAGAGAGAGGGGGTGACAAGGAGAGAGAGGGAGTGACAAGGAGACAGGGGGGGGGTGACAGGGAGAGAGGGGGGTGACAGGGAGAGAGGGGGTGACAGGGAGAGAGAGAGGGGGTGACAAGGAGAGAGAGGTGGGGTGACAGGGAGAGAGAGGGGGTGACAGGGAGAGAGAGGCGTCCCCTGGTCAGCTTGTCCTGGGATCGCAGAGGAGGTTGAAGGTGCTGAGCGGCGGTACACTCTCCTCTGACAGCCTGAGTCGTTACAATCCCCAGCCTGCCGCCGCTGGAGCCGATTGATGATGTCACAGTCATGTGACCGCTGACCAACCTCGTGTGGGCTGAGACAGAGATTCGGAGAGCCCAGACTGGACAAAGGGCTCCGAGATTGGAGCCGCACGCTGCCTGAGGCGCCGGAGGCACAGGCTGAGCGGAGGGCGCATGTCAGGGATACAGCCGTACTGGCATTTCTGCCAGTACAAGTCATGGACGCTCCTGGCTCAATCGACACAGCCCTCTGCTGGCCCATCAGGGAAATGACCGTAGGAGAACTGGCAACATTGCCAGAAATAGCAATGGTCGTTCCAGCCTCAATTGACACTGCCCTCTGCTGGCCTATAAAAGGTGGCCATAGGAGCAGACTCATTGCTGGATTATCTCTCAGCTTCCTGTGATCTTGTGCTTCCTGTTTCCTGTTTGGACTTCCTGTTGTGACCCGGCTTGTTTCTGAACCATCTGATCTCCTCCTGGTGTTTGACCCTCGGCTTGCCTCTCAGACTTTGCTCTTGCTACTACCTGCCTGTTTTCCCAGTGTATGACCCCGGCTTGCCTAAGGACTCTGTTTCTGCCTGCTCACCTGTGTATGACCCCGGCTCGTCCCTGCTCTGCTACTTACCTTGCTCTTGGACTGATCACCGGTGTTTGACCCTCGGCCTGGCTTTTACTACTCTTCTAGTTGCCTGTCTTACCTGTCTTAGTTCCTGAAATCATCTGGTGTTCACCACAGGCGACCTGTGCTACTTGGGACGCTTCACCTCCTGTACCACTTCCAGGGGTGACTCGCACTGAGCTGCAAGGGAAGCCCACTCTGCACTTCGGCCTCCATCCAGATTGTGACAGTATAATCCAGCCTGACCTGAAGACTGCGATTAAGAAGGCCTCTGCTCAGAGTACAGAATCAGTAACTCCCCCCTTAAGCAGACGAGATGGATTCTTGTGGCATCAAGACAAAATTTTTGTTCCCCCTCAAGTAAGACTTCAGGTCTTAAAAAGTTTTCATGACCACAAGTTTGCCGGTCACTTCGGGGTACGGAAGACCCTCGAACTGGTCCAACGCCTCTTCTGGTGGCCCAGCCTGAATCAGGACTGCAAGGCTTATGTTGGTTCCTGTGTCACTTGCCAACGTAGCAAGGGGTCCAAAACCAAGTCTTGGGGCCTACTGAGACCTCTACCCATTCCTGAACAACCCTGGAAGAAGCTCTCTATGGACTTCATCGTGGATCTCCCACCCTCAGAAGGGTTCACCACTATTCTGGTGGTAGTTGACCGTCTTTCAAAGATGGCCCACTTTTTACCCATGATCGGTACACCCTCTGCTCTAGATACTGCCAACGTGTTCATTAGAGATATACTTAGGTTACACGGGCTTCCGGACAATATCGTATCAGACAGAGGTGTACAATTCACCTCTAGATTCTGCAGGGAGCTATGTAAATCCTTATCCATTGAAATAAGTCTGTCATCGGCTTACCATCCACAGAGTAATGGGCAAACCGAAAGAACAAACCAAACTTTGGAGCAATATCTACGATGTTTTTGCACAGGTTCTCAGGATAATTGGGTTTCTCTCCTTCCTTGCGCAGAATTTGCGTACAACAATTCTCTACACTCAGCAACCAATCAAACCCCATTCTGGGCAAATTACGGGTTCCATCCCTCTTTCTTGCCTAACGTCATTCCTGAAACATCAGTCCCTGCAGTCCAGGATCGAGTAAGTTCCATCCAGGCCAACTACCAGTTACTGCAGGATGCCATACTCAAGGCCCAAAAGGACTATAAAAGATTCTATGATCTGAAGAGGAATGGAAATCCTGATTACAAGATTGGAGATAAGGTATGGCTTTCTTCTATGAATTTGAAACTGTCTTGTCCTTCTAGGAAACTTGGGCCCAGATTTATCGGCCCTTTTGAAATCAAGAGGGTGATTAATCCAGTGGCTTTTGAACTGGCTCTGCCCAGTTCCTACAAGATCCACCCAGTGTTCCATACCTCTCTACTTAAACCAGTTGTACAGAGCCCGTTCCCTGGAAGAGAGGAGCTACCTCCACTGCCGGTTTCAGTGGAAGGTGAAACTGAGTTTGAGGTTGAATCCAATCTTGGATTGCAGGAAAAGGGGTAGACAGACTCAGTACTTAATTAAGTGGAAGGGGTATCCCCCTGAAGATAATTCATGGGAACCCATGAGCAATATCCATGCCCCAAGGCTTATCCGAGAATTCCATAGAAGGTTTCCTGAAAGTCGGGCCCGTCTGGGCATCCGGAGGCTGCTCCTTGGGGGGGGGGCACTGTCAGGGATACAGCCGTACTGGCATTTCTGCCAGTACAAGTCATGGACGCTCCTGGCTCAATCGACACAGCCCTCTGCTGGCCCGTCAGGGAAATGACCGTAGGAGAACTGGCAACATTGCCAGAAATAGCAATGGTCGTTCCAGCCTCAATTGACACTGCCCTCTGCTGGCCTATAAAAGGTGGCCATAGGAGCAGACTCATTGCTGGATTATCTCTCAGCTTCCTGTGATCTTGTGCTTCCTGTTTCCTGTTTGGACTTCCTGTTGTGACTCGGCTTGTTTCTGAACCATCTGATCTCCTCCTGGTGTTTGACCCTCGGCTTGCCTCTCGGACTTTGCTCTTGCTACTACCTGCCTGTTTTCCCAGTGTATGACCCCGGCTTGCCTAAGGACTCTGTTTCTGCCTGCTCACCTGTGTATGACCCCGGCTCGTCCCTGCTCTGCTACTTACCTTGCTCTTGGACTGATCACCGGTGTTTGACCCTCGGCCTGGCTTTTACTACTCTTCTAGTTGCCTGCCTTACCCAGAGTTCCTGAAATCATCTGGTGTTCACCACAGGCGACCTGTGCTACTTGGGACGCTTCACCTCCTGTACCACTTCCAGGGGTGACTCGCACTGAGCTGCAAGGTAAGCCCTCTCTGCACTTCGGCCTCCATCCAGATTGTGACAGCGCAACAGGCACTGCTAACACTGACAATTTTTTTGCGGCCCCCCCCCCCCGGCCCGCGCCCCTGACGGGCGCCAGTCTGGCCAACCCCTTGGCATGCCCCTGCTAAGGGGGGCATAGACAGCATTTTAAACCTGAGAATGGTCTCAACCTTTGCCTACTTTAGGCAAAACTAACAAATAAAGATTTGACTGAAGTTCCTTCATTGTTGGAGTATATTGCCAACAGAATAAGGCAATTGCTAAACTATTTAAATCAACACATTTTATAGAGAATAGCATAGTTCTGTCACACTGCAGGTGTTAACCACTTGCCTACCGGGCACTTAAACCCCTTTCCTGCCCAGGCCAATTCTCAGCTTTCAGCGCTTTTGCACTTTGAATGACAATTGCGCGGTCATGCTACACTGTACCCATATGAAATTTTTATCATTTTTTTTCACACAAATAGAGATTTCTTTTGGTGGTATTTAATCACTACTGGGGTTTTTATTTTTTTTATTTTTTTGCTAAACAAACAAAAAAAGACAAAAAAATGTAAAAAAAAAAAAAAAACCAAAAACCACAGTTTTTTTATAAAATTCATAAAATTTTGCAAACAGGTAATTGTTCTCCTTTATTAACGTGCGCTGATGAGGCGGCACTGATGGGCCCTGATAGGGTGGCACTTGTGGGCACTGATAAGGTGGCACTGATATATATATATATATATATATATATATATATATGAGGCCACATCCTGTGTGTGTATACACTGCCTTTAACAAATAAAAAACTGAAAAATTGGGCGTGCAAAATTATTCAGCCCCTTTACTTTCAGTGCAGCAAACTCTCTCCAGAAGTTCAGTGAGGATCTCTGAATGAGCCAATGTTGACCTAAATGACTAATGATGATAAATAGAATCCACCTGTGTGTTATCACAGGTGGATAACACCTGCACCGTGATAGTCTCAGAGGTCCGTTTAAAGTGCAAAGAGCATCATGAAGAACAAGGAACACACCAGGCAGGTCCGAGATACTGTTGTTACATAGTTAGTGAGGTTGAAAAAAGACACAAGTCCATCCAGTTCAACCCATGATGCGTGTGTGTTTGCTTTTAACCGTACATTGTGTACCCCTGTATGTTGTGGTCTTTAAGGTGTACATCTAATAGTTTTTTGAAACTATCTATGCTCCCCGCTGATACGACTGCTTGTGGAAGAGAATTCCACATCCTTACCGCTCTTACAGTGAAGAACCCCTTACGCACTTTAAGGTTAAACCGCCTTTCCTCAAGTTTTAGTGAGTGGCCACGTGTCTTATTGTATTCCCTTTCTCTGAATAGTTTGTTCCTTATGCTAGGGTCGCCAGTACAGTATTTGTACATTGATATCATATCCCCCCTCAATCGTCTCTTCTCCAGAGAGAATAGGTTCAGTGCTTGTAGTCTTTCCTCATAGCCGATGTCCTCCATTCCCCTAATTATTTTTGTTGCCCTCCTCTGGACTTTCTCCAGTTCCAGCACATCCTTCCTGCGGACCGGTGCCCAGAACTGGACAGCATACTCCAGATGTGGCCGGACCAGAGTCTTGTAGAGCGGGAGAATAATCTCTTTATTTCTGGAGTGAATCCCCCTTTTTATACATCCCAGTATTCTGTTGGCTTTGCTTGCGGCGGCTTGGCATTGCATGCCACTGCCAAGCCTGTTGTCTACCAGTACCCCCAAGTCCTTTTCCATCCTAGACTCACCCAGAGGTTCACCCCCTAGTGAATAGCTTGCTTTCTGGTTTCTGGCACCCAAGTGCATTACTTTACATTTTTCTACATTAAACCTCATCTGCCATGTGGTTGCCCACCCCGTTATTTTGTTCAGGTCTGCTTGCAAGATTTCCACATCCTGCATAGAAGATATTGGCATGCCTAATTTAGTATCATCTGCAAATACTGAGATTGTACTAGATATCCCCTCCTCTAGATCATTTATGAATAAATTAAACAGGATTGGTCCCAGGACAGAACCCTGGGGGACCCCACTTTCCACACCCGCCCAATCCGAGTACTCCCCATTAATCACCACCCTCTGGACTCTCCCCTGGAGCCAGGTCTCTATCCAGGTACTCACCTTATGATCCATACCTACCTTCCTTAGTTTGTACAGTAAGCGTTTGTGAGGAACGGTGTCAAAGGCCTTTGCGAAGTCCAGATACACCACATCCACAGGCTTACCTTTATCTAGGTGGCAGCTCACTTCATCGTAGAAGGTTAACAGATTGGTTTGGCACGAACGATTTTTCATGAATCCATGCTGATTTCTACTTATAATACCATTTTCATTACTAAAGTCTTGTATGTGGTCCCTTATCATCCCCTCCAAAATTTTGCAGACTACTGATGTTAGGCTGACCGGCCTATAGTTACCCGGGATATATCTCGGCCCCTTTTTAAATATTGGTACCACGTTGGCTTTTTTCCAATCAGCTGGCACCATACCCGTCTGTAAACTATCCTTAAAGATCAAGAATAATGGCCTGGCAATCACCTGGCTGAGCTCATTAAGAACCCTCGGGTGCAAGCCATCCGGTCCCGGGGATTTATTTATGTTAAGTTTCTCTAGTTTAGCTCTAAGTCTATCCTCTGTTAGCCATGGCGGCACTTCCTGAGGTGTATTATTTAGTTCGGCCTTACAAGCGGGTTTCGTGTAGCCCCCCGATTCCTTTGTGAAGACTGAAGAAAAGAAATTATTTAACACTTCCGCCTTTTCTCTGTCCTCAGTGGCCATTTTTCCTTTATCATCTTTTATGGGGCCAATGTGCTCTGGCCTGGCTTTCTTACTGTTTATATACTTAAAGAACTTCTTGGGGTTCTTTTTGCTCTCCTCCGCTATATGTCTCTCGTGTTCTATTTTAGCCGCCCTGATTTCATCTTTACATTTCTTATTACACTCTTTGTAGTGCTTAAATGCTGCCAATGACCCCTCAGTCTTGTATTTTTTGAAGGCCTTTTCTTTAGCTCTAATATACATTTTAATGTTGGAGTTTAGCCACCCAGGGTTTAGTTTTGCTCTTTTAAATTTATTTCCCTGTGGAATGCACTGGCCCACCCCCTTGTTAAGTATGCTCTTGAAGCACTCCCATTTTTCCTCCGTGTTCTTTGTTCCCAGGGTTCTATCCCATTTGATATTTTCTAGCAGCGAGCGCAGTTTAGGGAAATTGGCTCTTGTGAAATTCAGCGTCCTTATATTACCCTTGTGTTTCCTATTACTGTAATTAATACTGAAACCAATTGACCTATGGTCACTGTTCCCTAAGTTGTCCCGTATTTCTATATCCGTGATCAGGTCTGTATTGTGGAGAAGTTTAAAGCCGGATTTGAAAACAAAAAGATTTCCCAAGCTTTAAACATCCCAAGGAGCACTGTGCAAGCGATAATATTGAAATGGAAGGAGTATCAGACCACTGCAAATCTACGAAGACCTGGCCGTCCCTCTAAACTTTCAGCTCATACAAGGAGAAGACTGATCAGAGATGCAGCCAAGAGGCCCATGATCACTCTGGATGAACTGCGAGAGAAAGAGAGAGGGGGCGACAGGGAGAGAGAGAGGGTGGGTGACAGAGGGGGGTGACAGGGAGAGAGTGGAGGGGGACAGGGAGAGAGGGGGGGTGACAGAGAGGGAGAGGGGGGTGACAGAGAATGAGGGGGGTGACAGAGAATTATGGGGGGTGAGCTTTAAACATCCCAAGGAGCACTGTGCAAGCGATAATATTGAAATGGAAGGAGTATCAGACCACTGCAAATCTAAGAAGACCTGGCCGTCCCTCTAAACTTTCAGCTCATACAAGGGGAAGACTGATCAGAGATGTAGCCAAGATGCCAATGATCACTCTGGATGAACTGCAGAGATCTACAACTGAGGTGGGAGACTGTCCATAGGACAACAATCAGTCATATACTGCACAAATCTGGCTTTTATGGAAGAGTGGCAAGAAGAAAGACATTTCTTAAAGATGTAAAGGCAAGAGATGACCAGCGCTATGGAGTGTGCGGTGAAGCGTGAGAGACTGACAGGTGTAAGCAGCCAACAACCAAACCCCAAAAGGGGTCAGGATATGTGTAAAGTGCAAAGAGAGGTTGTAAACGGCGCTACCTTTGTGCAATTAAAAGAGATAAAGTGCATACATTCACTGTTAAAGAATTATAAAAAGGGAGTGTCCCATAAAAATGAAAAAATATATGTGCTATATATCAAGTGGGTTCAGGTCATAAAAGATCAAGATATCCTAGTCTGTGATAAAATAAAACCCAAAAGGTGCTGAAGTGCAATAAATAAATTTAATACCATAGACAGTGTTTTTATTGTGATGTACAAATAATAAAAATCAATCCAGTGTAGAAATAAAATCAGATGTTAGTGATATTTCGGGCACTGTTTATTGCTGAAAGTGCACCATGCCCGCAGAAAAACAGATCAGTGAAGTGAAAGTGATAAAGGTTACCGGGGAAAAAATCCCTAAAGATAAAAGGGAATAATGAAATGAAAATACCAGCTGCAATCACCCGTGTGACCACTAGGTGTCGCGCTGTAAATACAACCTGCCCTGCACGGAAGCTTTAGGCAAGGATGGATCTCCAGGGGTCCCCCTCCACAGTCAAAGCACCAGTTGGCGTGTTTCCATATGGAGAGAAAGAAGAGGGGAGCCTCATGAAGTATCAGATCGTATAAATAAAGAAGAAACGTAGCATCCACTCACTGTGTGAAACCGTGATAGCTGCCTCGGATCAGTAGTACTCGCCAGGAAGCTTCCGCGTTCCACGGCGGTGGAATCTCAAAACCGGAAGTGACGCTGTGACGCAATGGACCCGCCCTACGCGTTTCGTCATCGACGTCTGCTGGAGCGGCGTCACCACGGCGTACTCCCGGTCTTAATATAGCCAGCCCTTGTCATGGCAACAGATAGACTGCCGTCAGCCATCTTGGTGCTCCATATTTGTTGCCAAAAGGAAGCCATCTTGCTACTCCCTGTATTTCTATAGGTGAGTATAAAGGGCGGCTTACATTACATCATTTGCGAAGCAGCTTACACGGGGCTACTACGAGGGCCACATAGAAAAAACAAAAAGAAAAAAGTCAAGAAAAAAATTATTTAAGTTAAAAAACATTCTTTCCGTAGGGTACAACCTTTAATATACAAAAGATAAAATTATATGCAAAAATAAAAATGAAAATAAAAATAAAAATAAAAATAGAAATAAAAATATCCGATGTTGGATGAAAAGGCTGAAACACAAAAAATTGTTTCATCAAGAAAGTAATATGTATATATAAGTATATATATGCCACCTTCACTGGAGGTAGGTGAAGGGGAATAAAAAATGTTCCGATGTTGGATGAGAAGGCTGAAACACAAAAAATTGTGTCATCAAGACAATATTTTTATTTTTATTTTCATTTTTATTTTTTCCTTTTTCATATACAGCCATGAGTTTAAGTCTCTCAGAATATACATTATATTCAAATTCCCCCCATGAAGTGGACGGGATCACTCATAGAGAGCATAGCCCTATAAATGTCCCCAATAATATATCGCATTCAGGGTTGGCTATAAGACTCTCAATACCTTTTTAAATTGTTTTTTGAGCCTTCCTCACATGAATAGGAGCCTTATTTTTATTTTTATTTTTATTTTTGCATATAATTTTATCTTTTGTATATTAAAGGTTGTACCCTACGGAAAGAATGTTTTTTAACTTAAATAATTTTTTTCTTGACTTTTTTCTTTTTGTTTTTTCTATGTGGCCCTCGTAGTAGCCCCGTGTAAGCTGCTTCGCAAATGATGTAATGTAAGCCGCCCTTTATACTCACCTATAGAAATACAGGGAGTAGCAAGATGGCTTCCTTTTGGCAACAAATATGGAGCACCAAGATGGCTGACGGCAGTCTATCTGTTGCCATGACAAGGGCTGGCTATATTAAGACCGGGAGTACGCCGTGGTGACGCAGCTCCAGCAGACGTCGATGACGAAACGCGTAGGGCGGGTCCATTGCGTCACAGCGTCACTTCCGGTTTTGAGATTCCACCGCCGTGGAACGCGGAAGCTTCCTGGCGAGTACTACTGATCCGAGGCAGCTATCACGGTTTCACACAGTGAGTGGATGCTACGTTTCTTCTTTATTTATACGATCTGATACTTCATGAGGCTCCCCTCTTCTTTCTCTCCATATGGAAACACGCCAACTGGTGCTTTGACTGTGGAGGGGGACCCCTGGAGATCCATCCTTGCCTAAAGCTTCCGTGCAGGGCAGGTTGTATTTACAGCGCGACACCTAGTGGTCACACGGGTGATTGCAGCTGGTATTTTCATTTCATTATTCCCTTTTATCTTTAGGGATTTTTTCCCCGGTAACCTTTATCACTTTCACTTCACTGATCTGTTTTTCTGCGGGCATGGTGCACTTTCAGCAATAAACAGTGCCCGAAATATCACTAACATCTGATTTTATTTCTACACTGGATTGATTTTTATTATTTGTACATCACAATAAAAACACTGTCTATGGTATTAAATTTATTTATTGCACTTCAGCACCTTTTGGGTTTTATTTTATCACAGACTAGGATATCTTGATCTTTTATGACCTGAACCCACTTGATATATAGCACATATATTTTTTCATTTTTATGGGACACTCCCTTTTTATAATTCTTTAACAGTGAATGTATGCACTTTATCTCTTTTAATTGCACAAAGGTAGCGCCGTTTACAACCTCTCTTTGCACTTTACACATTTCTTAAAGATATCCATAAAAAGTGTCGTTTAAAGTTTGCCACAAGCCACCTTGGAGACACACCAAACATGTGGAAGAAGGTGCTCTGGTCAAATGAAACCAAAATCGAACTTTTTGGCAACAATACAAAACGTTATGTTTGGCATAAAAGAAACACAGCTCAGCACCCTGAACACACCATCCCCACTGTCAAACATGGTGGTGGCAGCATCATGGTTTGGGCCTGCTTTTCTTCAGCAGGGACAGGGAAGATGGTTAAAATTGATGGGAAGATGGATGGAGCCAAATACAGGACCATTCTGGAAGAAAACCTGATGGAGTCTGCAAAAGACCTGAGACTGGGACGGAGATTTGTCTTCCAACAAGACAATGATCCAAAACATAAAGCAAAATCTACAATGGAATGGTTCACAAATAAACATATCCAGGTGTTAGAATGGCCAAGTCAAGGTCCAGACCTGAATCCAATCGAGAATGTGTGGAAAGAACTGAAAACTGCTGTTCACAAATGCTCTCCATCCAACCTCACTGAGCTCGAGCTGTTTTGCAAGGAGGAATGGGCAAAAATTTCAGTCTCTCGATGTGCAAAACTGATAGAGACATACCCCAAGCGACTTACAGCTGTAATCGCATCAAAAGGTGGCGCTACAAAGTATTAACTTCAGGGTGCCCCCCTTCGTTGTCTACTAGGGTATGTGGATGATGAGGATGCCCCTGCTCGCACAAAACTGTTCTTACGCTTGACCTTTTTTTATGCTAGGAAAGCTATTGCTCTCCGCTGGAAGTCTTCCATGCCCCCTGACGTTCCATTTTGGATCTCTATTGTTAATCAGGCTCTGCCTTTGTATAAAATGACGTATGAGGCCAGAAGATCTGGTCTTTTTGGGTAGACTCAGATCTAACTACCTCCTCGATATCTGATCCTACCTAGGTGAATTTTGGTACACCTTATTTTGTTGTGAATACGGTGATATGCTATCTATGTTATTGCTCTGTCTCCCCTTATTGTCCCCCTTCGGGGGAACTTAAGGGTGCTGAATAATTTTGCACGCCCAATTTTTCAGTTTTTTATTTGTTAAAAAAGTTTGAAATATCCAATAAATTTCATTCCACTTCATGATTGTGTCCCACTTGTTGTTGATTCTTCACAAAAAATTACAGTTTTATATCTTTATGTTTGAAGCCTGAAATGTGGCAAAAGTTCCCAAAGTTCAAGGGGGCCGAATACTTTCGCAAGGCACTGTGTATGTGTATATATATATATATATATATATATATATATATATATATATATATATATATATCTAGAGTGCAGTATAGAGGAGGCCAGGCCAAATGCTGTGTATATATTTATATATATATATATATATATGGTAAATGGTCTACAATTTTCTTCTTCTTATGGTACCTGAGAGTGATAGGCCAGCCAGGCCGTCCGTCACTGCAGAGAGTGCATTCATCCACTAGCCTGGAGCTGCCTAGAGGAACCAACTCACTGATGAGGTCATGTGGGTGGAGCCCTATGTTGAGGGGAGCCGCCTATCGCACGGAGCTCCGACACAGACTGCCTGGGCCTGGACACACAGAGAGCTCCAGGCGACTTCCGGGTTTAGAGTGGTGGGGGGGGCGCCGGCCGCCGGGGGTGCAGGCTGAACGGAGGAGCGGTAATTCACTGCGTCTGCTACACTACACTGCCAGTGTTTTTGCGCCCCCCCCCCCCTCGGCCTGCGCCCCTGGCCAACCCCACGGTACGCTCCTGACTGTAAGGTCATCACAGAGGACAAGGGGGCACTCTTTAGGCCTGGAGGAAAGGTGAATTCATCTCCAAATACGGAAAGGCTTCTACACAGTAAGAACTGTGACAATGTGGAATTGACTCCCTCAAGAGCTGGTTCTGGCAAGCTCAGTAGATTGCTTTAAAAAAGGCCTGGATTCTTTCCCAATGTGCATGACATAACTGGATACTAACATTTATAGGTAAAGTTGATCCAGGAATCATCCGATTGCCTCTTGGGGGATTAGGAAGCATTTTTTTCCCCCTGCTGGAGCACATTGGATCATGCTTTGCTGGGGCTTTTGCCTGCCTCTGGATCAACTGTGGGTATATGATTGTGTATATAGGGATTGTAGAGCTAGATGGACTGTGTGTCTTTTTTTCCAACCAGAATAACTATATACCTATGTCACTTGTGACCACCACCATATGTTCATCCAATGCCCTCCCCTGCAGGATTTGACTTTTATATAAATACAGGTCAAAATAAGGCTTGTTCCCTTGAGAGCCGGTTCACACTGATGCGGCTGCGGCAATCGCATGTGCACTGCTCCTTCATTACATGCGATCGGCTGTGCGAGTTTAGCCATACACTTTGTATGGTTAAATTCGCACCGCACCCGCAGCAAAGACGCACAGGACCCTTTTTTGCAGCCGCATCAGGATCGGATCAGCACAGCAGTTCACACTTGTGCGATCCGATCCTGTGTGAACTGCAAGATCGCACTGCGATATGCGATCAAACTGGGGGTGTCGTTAAGATTACATTGACATCCCCAGCGTATCGCATATGGTAGTGTGAACTGCCAGGGGTGCGTTTGCGATGCGGGAACAGGCTGCAAATTCGCAGCCTTCCCGCATCGCACAAGTGTGAACCGGGGCTTAAGGGTGAAGCCACCAGGCTTCCTCTCTGTTTCTTCTCTCTCTTCCATCAGGAGTAATGTGGCTCAAAGCAGTCAAGCCATAGTGCAACAAGTAAAATCCAGCATTTTAGTTAAAAGTAATTAAAATCATTCAGAAAACATTGTACACTATTTGGTGAACTTAGGAATATTCCCATGTATGCAGTTTCCCCTCTACTAAGGGGACCAGCACCCATCCAGCGTTGTGACCAATTACTTCCTGGTCTGAAATCACCCAGCTTACTCTAAGTGTTGCTGTCAAGGGATCAGGATCGGGCGATGGCGGCCAACATTTGAATTACGTGATGTTTACTGGCTGCTGTGCAAACCTCCCCATTTATCATAGAGAACACATAAATTCAGATTGCATAATAAAGGGTAATGTTCGGGAGTAGTTGTAGAGCAAACAGTAGTAGGGGGTGGCCAGATAGGAAGAGTGGTGGGGATAGGTAAAGTTAAAGTAATATTAAAGGCAGGTTTTAAATGAATAAAACAAAAAACAAACATGTTATACTTACCTGCTCTGTGCAATGGTTTTGCACATAGCAGCCCTGATCCTCCTCGCCGGCGCTCCTTGCCGCCCTCTTGCCAAGTACCTCAGAGTAAACAGCTTGCTATGGGGGCACCCGAGCAGGCTCACTCCTGAGATACTGCTTGGCATGTTCATTCAAACACAGAGCCGTGGCTTGGCCCCGCCCCCTCTCTCTTCTCATTGGCTCACTGGCTGTGATTTACCACTGCTGTCTCAGCCATGAAGAGGGAGAGTCCCCGGAGAGCCAAAACTCTTATGCACATTGCTGGATTGTGATAGGGCTCAAGTAAGTATTAAGGGAGCTGGGAAAGGGGGGGGGGGGTCTGCTGCACACATAAGGTTTTTTACCTTCATGCATAGAATGAAGGTAACAAACCTTGAGTGTTAAGAACCACTTTAATGTGAATTAAAGTGTCTACAAGAGCTTCCAGTGCTATGCTTGATAGAAAATAAAAAAGATAGAATCATTGTCACTTTTTTCACTGCTGTGTTCCCATTGAGATATTTTCCCTGCTTCCTAGGTTGTCCAGAACACACACACCACAATATGACAGTGTACATTTAATTCAGATTCAGTTACAGAGTTCAATATTCAGATTACTGATGTGAGTTTGATATCTGAAGAGGTCATATAGTGTAGCGTACTGTGCTGGTGTTGATTTACTAGACTGTTCACTTTGCAGGGGAATTTTCCCCTGAACTTATAATTGAGATGAGGCTCTGCTGACTTTCATTGTCCAATCATGTGTAAGCAAAATGCTTTTTTTCTATTTTTCCTTGCATGTGATTAGGTATTCTTAGCAAAGTGAAATTTCACTGCATTCACTAAGTTTTGGGTAGAATTATCTTGCAAATGGCAACTTCCCTTGCAAAGTAAACAGCCTATTTGTTACTAAATAAATGCCATAATAAACCTCTATTTTGATACCGTTTATAGCTGTGTAAGGTCATTGTAAATTGTTCCTTCACAGTGATGTAATTGAATGAAGAGGAGTTTCTTGTCAGATTAAAGTGGTGATAATCAGGCTGTTTCACAAAAATCTGTTTGTTATATGCTGGCCATGGGGGCATTATTTTGTCTAGAATCATCAACCTAAGATCTGTTTGATTGAAACAGACTTACAAAATTTGTGAGTGTACTTGGTTAAATGCTTTAATCATCCACTAACAACAAACAGACAAGGATGAAGTTTGAGTCAGCATGGGACATACAATGGGTGGCTTTATAATGCCACACTGTTAAATATTAGATGTGACATTGTGGTCTATTGCTAATTATTTGAACAAACAGTTTAGCATCAATCAAGGAAATTAGATTTAGTAGTCTCTCAGATTTTGTAGTAATGAGAGACTTAGGAAATGTCAATTGGGCTAAATAGTTTAATTAAAGATGAATTTCAGGTACAGATATTTGTACATAATTACATTGGTCAGGCTTCTGTGCATATACTGTACTACTCCTAAGGGGTCACTCTAGAAGCTGGAAATTACCGTAGTTAGCACCACTTCTACAGTGGCCTTCACTAGCTTACGGGTCCCTTGCTGAGCACAGGAGGTCACCTGCTTAGCACAGGCACCATTCAGAGAATCATTTGATTTTTTGCGGGAACCTAATACAGATCAGTGCTAAAAATATGCACTGTCACTGTACTAATGACACTTTGTGGGAAGGGGGTTAAACACCTAGGGCGATCAAAGGGTTAACTGTGTGCCTACCCAGTGTTTTCATGTACACGGTGTGCTGCTTTCACTAGGGGAAGAGATTGATTCTAGTCCCTGCTTTGCAGAGACACAGGATAAGTCCCTTCCCCATCAGTACTGAGATATTCCTTGTTTACATATCTCAGTTCCCTGTGTTTTACTAAACATTTGGCGGATGCCGGAGGACATCGAGTCCCCGGGACCTGCAGATTAACTTCTGCTGTAAATTATCACAGCAGTAACAGGCTGGCCATGGCATCTTGGCATGTGCACCCCCTGCAGGTGGAAGGTCAATATCATGTATATTTACATGATCCTGCACAAAGCTGCCACCCTGTAGTAGTAAAAGTGCTATAGGGCAGTAGGCAAGTGGTTTAACAAGCTGAGGTTAGAAGCTGATTGGCTACCATGCACAGCTGCACCAAATTCTGAGTGGTCCAGTTTTAGTAAATCTTTCCCTTTGTGAGAGAAAGAAAGAAAGAAAGAAAGAAAGAAAGAAAGAAAGAAAGAAAGAAAGAAAGAAAGAAAGAAAGAAAGAAAGAAAGAAAGAAAGAAAGAAAGAAAGAAAGAAAGAAAGAAAGAAAGAAAGAAAGAAAGAAAGAAAGAAAGAAAGAAAGAAAGAAAGAAAGAAAGAAAGAAAGAAAGAAAGAAAGAAAGAAAGAAAGAGAAAGAAAGAAAAGGAAAAAAGGAAAGCTGTAATGATGAAATATAATTTATTGTCATAAGAGCACAAGCATAAAAAAAAATCTTATCTGATACTCGCAGGTCTCAAATCTTAGGTTAATGGTGGCCTCTTCCCCTAGTAAATATTTTGGGAATAATATTAAGAGTGTTTCCCAGTTACTGTGGAGTTTGAACATTCCCTAATGAAAGTCCATAATCAGCCATTTGCAAAACCAGTTCCCAATTTTTCTTAAGGGTAAAACCTGTCATTTGAAGATGTATAGTTTCAACAGATTCCTATAAGCAATGCAAATGTTGCTATTGTTCTTTTGCCACAGTGATGTTTTATTCTACCACCCCAAAACACTGTTACAAATTTTCCATGCAAAGATAGGAAACCCCTTGGCCCAAACTGCATCAAACCTCAATGAGACTAGTGGTGCACTTATTGCCAATTGAAACATGAAGTTGTTGAACCCTGGTCATTGGTAGATTTATAAAACACACATTTTTTAAGGCTCCTATAATTTGTTGAAGGAATTTTGCAAGGAATGTAATCTGCCCTGCTAAATCTCTAAATCATGCTTTTGTGGAGACGCCTAGGCTTCCCACCAAGTGTGTTACATGGTAGCTTTCTCCTGTTGGACTCTATGGGGTCATCTATGTCAAACTTCAACAACCATCCAGGGTTGGGGTCTTCAGCATCATCCCTCACCCATACATAATGAAATCTCTGTGGCTATTTTACAATTTACACCTTCAGCCACATAACTCAAGCTGATGAATTCTGTTTTAAACTTTATTGGACCATGGTGGTTGGATTATGTAAATTAGGAGGAGGTGTTTTCATAAATATTCACACTTGTTCTTGGATAATATGCCAAGATAAATTCCATAACACCAGGTTATTGAATTACCCTTATGGCTATAAATACTGGGGTATATTCGAAATTTGAACTAAAGAAATTCATTTGTTGTAAAACGTTTTCAACAAAACAGAATACGTCCAGTTGAATTTGACAAACTATTACTATATATAATGACGAAGAGTAATACAAACACAAGAAAATTTACCAAATCTTAGTTTTCAAGCTATGCCCAGGTTTTATACTGCCACCAACATCCTCAAAAGATCTCAGTTATTGCCATTTATAGACAAGCAAAAAATTTGGGGGAGCATACCCACGTATTTCTAAGGCCGGTGCAGCTATGAACCAAAAGACATGTATATTAAAAAAGAATAGCGCACACATGCATGTGTGCGCTATTCTTTTTTAATTACCATTTATAGGCCATTCAAAAAAATTTTAACCCCTGAGGTGAAGCTATTTACATTATCAACTACTGTACATATAAAGTCACTCATTGCCCAAGGACTTTGTTCTGGTGATTCACAAAATGTGTACGTAATCCCAAGACTTAAGTGATTCTCAACTAGGGGGAAAAAATAGAAGGTTACCAAAAGGTACATGAAATCTGTGGTATTTAGGGATTTCATATCACCAGCCAACTGACTTTGTAAAAGCAAAGTCTCCTTTATTTTTCAAAATAACCATACAAAAATGACTTGCCTACAGCATGCTAATTATAAACAGTCCATAACTCTGGATCAAAATAAAACATTGGTTAACTGCCAGTGAAACTTGTCCCTTTAAAGTGGAGTTCCACCCTAAATTTATACTTACCTCCATCTTCTTGCTCCGGGTCCCCTGAAAAGCAAATGGATAATCGCAATTTTTTTTTTACTTACCTCGTTAAGAAGGAAATATACTTACCTTATTTCCTTCTTCCTCCCCTCGGCGGCTGCAGCGAGTCTTCACTTCCTGGCTTGCAATGATTTCTGGGAGCTGAACGTCATCGCTCCCAGGAATCAATGCGCCTGCACCGGCCCCGACGTCAGTTCCGGTGCAGGCACGTCATACCTTGCAAAACAGCTTCTGGGCATGCCCAGAAGCTGTGCAGGGATGACACTGCGGCACCGGAAGTGACGGCGGGGCCAGTGCAGTGCATCGTAGGACCAAAGAAGACAGAAGAGGACACAGAAGAGGATCGCGCTGGCTTCAAGCTGCCCACACTTGAGATGGCAGCGCTGGAGAATACATTTTCAAGGTAAGTATTTCTTCTAAAAGGTAAGTGCAACCCGGGACAGATCAGAGGCTAGCCATTGTGGAATGCTCTGGCCCTGACTGTCCCGGGGTATTTTTATTAAAAACGTTCACTGGGTGGAACTCCGCTTTACCATGACTATAACATCTCTGCTTGCTTCTGGAGATCTACAGAAAAAGCTTATCACAGCCAGCAATGTCTCAGCGTTAAAGAGCCTACAGCTCTTTCACACAAGCCAGCCCTAATCCATATCACACCTCACAGACACCTACTGACTGCTTCCTGCCCTTTTTCAGCCCTCTCTCACTGTCGTGTTTACCCTTTCAGGACCATAGTACCCGTAGTCAGGTTGGAGGCTTTTTCACAACCAAAACCTATCTGAGCCTCAAAATTCAAGGTTCATATAAGGACTTAACAATCCTGAGGTAAATTCAAGTCAGTTTTTCCCTTTTGCTGGGCCACTCCAGAACGTTTCATCCTGCATAGGTGTCAGGGTTATCAAATGCAGGCATCATACAGCCGCAGATAAGTGTAGCAGTACTTAGGAAATTGGAATCAGGCTTAGTATGACTAAAGTAAGATTTATTTAGCCTCCCTGGCGGTATGATTCTGTCTGGAATTATGTACCAAAAGCCGTACAATTTTTTTCATGGAAATTTGGCGTTATGTATTATAGGCCTACAATTCTTAGTAATTACTGACTTAAACCTGACCAAAACAAGAATCTAGTAGACATCCCAGAAGTGATAAATTTGAAACACAAACGCATGAATTATAATCAAATCAATAATATAATTTTATTATATAATATATAATATATATAATAAAATTATATTATTGATTAGATTATAATTCATGCATTATATATTATATTATAACGCATGAATTATAATCGAATCAATAATATAATTTTATATATATATAATATAAAATGTGTTATGTGTTTGTGTTTTGTGCAACGTTTGAATTTCCCTCCCTAGTTCCACTCCCATGCAGCATTGCTGCTGCAGGGAACGGAACTAGGAAGTCATCACACCAACAGACGAGCGGCGGGACTTTTGGCTGGCGGTCGCAGCAATGAGAGATCATCGCTGGATCACCAGGAGAAGGTAAGAGACACCGCTGCGCTCTCTGCACATCTACCCCGAGCGTGACTCGGGGGATACCGATCCTAACCTAAAAAATCCACCCCGAGTCACGCTCGGGGTTACCGCCAGGGAGGTTAATAGTGAAACAAAACACCACTCAATAACATCAAACAGTATACAAGGCAAATGTGAAAATACACTGCTAGTCAAAAGTTTTACAATATGCCCTTTTCCAGTTTTTAATGAAATTTACACAGTTTAATGTCTCAATGTACTCTGAAAAGAAAGCATAGAACAAATAAACAATTGGACATAAAAAAGAAATCATGGAATCTAAATTTTTGACTCATCAAAGTAGCCACCTTTTGCAGATATAATTCACAAAGGCAGGTGCAATAAAACCTGTATTGAAGAAATACAGCAACAGTTTACAGCAAACCTGAAGGGAAGACCATCCAGCTGGGCACACACAGTAGCATGACAGGACTAGATTGCAGCTGAAAAGACAGCATCTATTGAGAGGGGACTGAATGCAGCTTGGCCTTCTGGTCCCAATCGAGAGAATGTCCAGAAGAGATGGGGCCCTATGCTTACCCTACTCGTCAAGAAACTTTCCCTAGCACTGTTACTGCCCCTCGCAAATGGGGTATCTGTCCCTACTCGCGTGCCAAAACACTGGAGCCAGGAACATAAATAGGCTCTGCCTGACCCAAGATGGCTGCTTGAGTCACATAGGATGACAGCATCCAATAGGATAGCTTCCCCAGTGACCCAGGAAACCATAGAGGAACCTTGTTCCTCCTGATTTTCTCTCAAGCTGTGGAAGAGCCCTACCTGCTGTGGAGAAAATAGACTGCACCTGCCTATAGACAGCATACAAAAGCCCTGTGTGATGAACTGAAAATCTCAAATTTTGATTCATTGGATCATAAGACCTTCTTCCAGTCTTTGGTGATTCATGGCCCAGGCAAGCCTCCATTTCTTATTTTGCCATTTTAGCAATAGCTTTCTTTCAGCCACTTGATCTATCAAACCTGCAGCTCACAGCCTTCTCTTTACAGTTGAAAATGGAAAAAAGGTGTGCGAACCAATATAAAAGTGTAAAAGCAGCACTGTGATAAATAGGAATGTGTAAAGAAAATGTAACTGGAAATTACAAAAGTGCGCTAATTACTAAACAATCAACATTGTCCATATGTGAAAAAAACGATGAGAAATCTATTCCATTTGTAAAGGGGTGTTCCCAAGTTGATGCATGCCAAACAAACTCTTGATTGGTGATAGGTGAATTAACCTCTTACTGAAACAATATCCAATAAAGCATAACTTAGTGCAACAAATGTGAACTTAAAATGACACCCAGTGATGTGAATGGACCCTTACCACATTGGAGAGAGAGTGGAGCATGTGCTGTGGTACCAAAGAATCCAATCAAACGGCCACACTTGATAAAATATCCAGAGGGATGGATGGATAGATGAAGCTTCCCAATATCTTTATATAGGTCTATAGGCTTCCACGGATAGAATTGCCAGCAGGAGGACCACAATAAAAAACAGGAAG